>NC_057945.1:40964735-40992235 GCF_018555375.3 Anguilla rostrata | reverse complement strand
GTCGCTGTGTAAATTCCTTCCTTGCCGCGACGTTGTTGATGTTTACGCCCCCTTACCGACGCCTCAAACCCGCAGCTGGCTTTAACCGCGGAGTTCCGCAGACACCTGCAGTTCCACCGCGTGATTAAGAGCTCAGCTGGGCGGTGGAAGTGGGCCGACCCCGCAGGTCGACCCCGCAGCCTGCTGCAGACGGCTCCATTAGAGCAGGGGCTCAGGTGCGCAGGTGCACAGGTGAGCAGGTGCACAGGTGCGCAGGCCGGGGACCGCGTACGGTCGCAATGCGCTCTGCGGTCACCAGACCGATGAGGGGAGGGGGCGGGCGAGGGGGGGGGGCACCGTGGGTTCGGACCGGGCCCAGGAAAAAACCCAATTAAGTTTCATGAGTCGCCCCCATTCAGCCCATATATATTTAAAAAGGGCTTTAATGCGGTCAGTGTCAAATGTCCGCTTCATAATGTGGCCCATAAAATGTACGTCAGGTGTACCTGTCACTTCCGCGACTTAGTTAAACATTATGGATGTTCTCGTTTAGCTAATGAAATTCAGGATTTACCCCCCCAGCGCACACGCACACACACACGCACTCGCACACACACCTCGTCCTCTTTTAACACTGTGGAACCTTTCTGCCAGGGTAGCGCTTTCCGGGGAGGGTCTTTGGAGCGACGCAGCCCTGCCCTCGCATTGAGCTGAGCGGCGCTGGACAGAAAGGCCGTTTTGTGAGGCGGGGGGAAACTGAAAGCGACGCGCTGGTTTAGACCAAAGCCGACCGATCTCCATCTCTCGCCTCGGCCAATGGCTGCAGCTCGTCGCTCTGCGCTGCTCCAGCGTCTTATCAAATGATATTCATGTATATTCAAAAACGCAGCAATATAATATTATGTGTAATGAAGTAGCTGCTTTATCCGGGACCACACCTGGAGGAGGGGGGGGCGGGGAGAACGCACCCTTTGAAAATCAAATTTATTTGCTTAGAAAGCGGTTTGGAGTACGTGATTGTAAGCTATCATGTAGCGTGGCGATTAGGATACAGACGAGCAGAAATGTAATTCATTTAAAAGTGGGGCGAGCGGCAGGCGAGCGGCAGGGCCGCTGTGTGCTGGTATCAGAGCAGTGTAAACCCCTCCCCCTGCCGCATTACAATGCAAACAAGGCCGCGTCTCAAACCGCTGATCTGAATAAGCTCAACAAAATTTGGAATCGTGGGGCTCAGTGGCCATTGTGTGGGCAAACTGAGAGAGAAAGAAAGAGAGAAAGCGAGGGAGGGATAGAGAGAGAGAGAGGAAGGTGCCGGTGGAGGAGAGGTAGAAAAGAAAAGAAAGGAAGGCACTTTTGGAAAGGATCGCTTTGCGATAGCGCCCCGAGGACTGGCAGTTAATTTCAATACGGCACCTGCAGCACAATTATTATTATCACCAAATCAGGGAAATAAATTAAAAGAGGCTCCAAAAATAGCCTCCCTCGGCCTTTGAGCGGAGCAGGTACCCCCAGCAGGGAGGCAGCCCCCGACTCTGCCTCATTATTCAGCAGGGCTGGAGACGGTGTGTGTGTGTGTGTGTGTGTGTGTGTGTGTGCGTGTGCGTGTGCGTGTGCGTGTGCGTGTGCGTGTGCGCGTGCGCGAGAGAGAGAGTGTGTGTGGGCGTGTGTGTATACGTTATGTGTATAGGTGTGTGTGTACATAGGTGTGTGTGTGTGAGTGAGTGTTTGTGTGTTTCTGGATGTAGTGTGTGTGTGCGTGCATTTGTGTGTGCGTTTGTACCTGCGTATGTGTGGGTGCGCGTGTGCGCGTGTGTGTGTGTGAGAGAGCGTGTTTGTGCGCGCGCATGTGTTTATATGTTTGTGTATATTATGTGTATATATATATACAGTATGTGTGTGTGCATGTATGTGTATTTATACATGTATATGTATATATGTGTGTGCGTGCGTGTGGGTGGTTTTGGTAAAAGAAGTATTTACACAGAAAACACAGACATGGCAAAGCATGAATTTTTCTTGTACAGAAAGGCGTCACGATTGCGTGGTGAGTCTGGAGCGCAGCCGAACGCGGGCGTTTCACACCAGGGACGGGGAGAGCCGCTCGGGGAACATGAGTGAGTGTTTCCCGGTGCTGGGGGGTGTGTAGGGAGGGGGGCAGGTTATGGTAAAAAGGTTCTGAGTCATGGGGGGTGATGACTAACTCCCCCACCCACCCCTCCCAGCATGTGTTCCATGGGTGTCTAAGCAGCTCAAGACTTGCCCTGTTCAGACAAAGAACTCTTTGCCCTGAGTCAAATTCTGCATGACCTTTGACCTCTGACCCTAAGTGACTCACAGTTTCTATGGGCTGCTGTGACTCTGCTAGTGTCCTCTCAGCCGGAGGGTCAGGTGACCTCACGCTGTAGTGCCCGTATGGGAGAGGAGAGGACTTAAGGAACACACACCGGACACGTTCAGCGCAGGAAACTGAGCTTCACGGTTTAACTGTCCCGTTTTCTCACAGAGACGCAAACACGCACGCACGCACGCACGCACGCACGCACACACACACACGCACATACAAACACTCACACACATACACATACACACACGCACGCACATGCACACACAATCACTCACACAAACAGACATGCATACACACACAACACACACTCACACACATATACACACACATATATAGATATACACAAAGAGCATATGCATATGATAATGGAAGGTGAAAAATCTATTCTATAACTAAAGAGATTTCTTAATCAAATATGTTCCCTGATGACAGGACCTGTCACCTTTCATCTTTCAGACGTTCCTTTCTTTCTCCTGTGGAACGCTGCGTTCGGTGTGCCCCCCCCCCCCCCCCCGCACTGTGCCCCCCCCCGTAAAGAAGCCGGGTGACTCATCTCCTCTGCGGTGATTCATGCAGCTCTGGCCGAATATTTCCCTGGAGAAATTAACAGTGATTTTAATTGCACAGACATCTCCAATTCATTACCGCCCACTCACACAAATTTTCACCCTCTTAGGTGTCAAATGGCACTTAACATCTCTGCCAATCAGGTCCTTTAGAGGAGAGCTGAAGGGGAGCTGAGGCGTTTAACAAGAGGCCGATCACATGTGCTGAGAGCTCTTCTCTGTCTCTCTGCCCCAACCCCCCGTCTTTCCTGTGTGGAGTATGGTCCCCCCCCAACCCAACCCCCCGTCTTTCCTGTGTGGAGTATGGTCCCCCCCCAACCCACACCCCCCGTCTTTCCTGTGTGGAGTATGGTCCCCCCCCAACCCAACCCCCCGTCTTTCCTGTGTGGAGTATGGTCCCTCCCCCAACCCAACCCCCGTCTTTCCTGTGTGGAGTATGGTCCCCCCCAACCCACCAACCCCCGTCTTTCCTGTGTGGAGTATGGTCCCCCCCCCAACCCATCCCCCTACTCAGATTCTTAGAGAAGGAGCTGCAGTGAAAGAGGCAGTGAGGTTCAGCACTGGAGGATTCTGGGATTGCCCCCCCCCCCTCCAGCCTGTGTTGTGCGTTGGGCCTGCTGTGGATTGGCTTTATGATGCTTTATGATGCCGCTTCATTGTCTGAAGGTTCGACTTCATTTCAATGGAAAGACAGAAAGGGCTTAAAGTGTGTTATTAAAGGTCCTCTATCCCCCCTCTACTGGCCCTGTCGGAAAACTGGCCCTGCTTCCCTGGCCTCTGTAGCCTAGCAGTGATGTTTAGCAGGGCTAACTAGCAGTGATGTTTCATAGGGCTAACTAGCAGTGATGTTTAACTGGGCTAACTAGCAGTGATGTTTCATAGGGCTAACTAGCAGTGATGTTTAGCAGGGCTAACTAGCAGTGATGTTTAGCAGGGCTAACTAGCAGTGATGTTTAGCTGGGCTAACTAGCAGTCATGTTTAGCAGGGCTAACTAGCAGTGATGTTTAGCCGGGCTAACTAGCTGGGATGATTAGCCGGGCTAACTAGCACTGATGTTTAGCTGGGCTAACTATCAGTGATTTTTAGCTGTACTAACTAGCAGTGATGTTTAGCTGGGCTAAATAGCAGCGATGTTTAGCTGGGATAACTAGTGGTGATGCTTAGCAGGGCTAGCTAGCAGTGATGTTTAGCAAGGATAAATAACGCGGTAGTGTAGCTGTGCTATTACCCATGGAGGTTTTGTATTTGTTTGATCTCGAGCTACATAATCTCCCAGTTTCTCTCCAGTATAAAAATGAGTCTGCCTGGTAAAAATTAATTTACCCTTAATAGAATTTAAACAAAAGAATAAATGAATATATAAATGAGCGAGCAATTTTAATAATCAAATAAAAGTATATAAATGAGGAAACCGAGACACTGCGCTGACAGATAATTGACAGTGGTAATTGATAGTGCTCCATCGGATGAAAATCATTTCAGGGTTTATGTGTCTGTTTACACCTGTCAGCCGTGCACGCGGCTGTCTCCAGCTTAATTAATTTCAGGTAATGAACTCGAGCCCTTGACCTTGTGCCGCAGTGCTGCTCCCTCTCATTGTCTCCTCGAGCTCATAAAGAGCTGTGTGCTGAAGTCATGCCGGAGAACGTCAGCGTGCGTGAGGCATGCTTTCATTGTCATTAATTATTTATCGGTAACGGATTCAGTTTTGTTGTTCTCCAAAATGCTGGGAGTTACTTTCCGTTTAACGGCTTCGTATTCAGCTTTTGTGTTGCGCTGACACCAGTCTTAAATGGGAACAATAAAAATATCAATTTCACATTGCCTTTGCGCTTGTGGCTATTTATGCATAATTGTGAGGCTACATTTATTACGTTGAAGAATATCCCTGCTGGTGTGGGTGTCCCACGGTTCGCACTCGGAGGATAATTTAAATTTAAAATGCAGCGAAAATCATTCATTTGTGGTACGTTATGGGTTTTTCTTGCATAATTCAAAATTGCACTTTCATTTTAGTTATGAACAGATGAATTTCTTTTACAATCGGTATTTCTTGAACGGAATGCTAGACTGGTGAAACTCCATCAAAAGATATAAGATTTTTAAAATACCACGCGGTACATCTATACAGTGTATCCATGCAGTTTCCCATCTCGTTACCACAGACAACAGCACCCTCTCCGCAGACCTTCTCCGAGGTGTAAATGCAAAACGTTGTGCGACGTTTTGGGGAAAGGATTTCAGATTTGAATGCAGGGCCTCTCTTATCTAACAGGGCTCGACACTAACATGTTTTTGCACTTGTGCTCCTAAGAAGAAAGACTTAGGAGCTGTCTAATCCATCCCTATTAGTACATGCACTCCTAAATAGTTTTTTATGGTTAGCGCACATCACATTTCAGGAGCAAATGCTCCTACAAGGGGAGCTCTGTACAGCCCTGTCTAAAGTAAAAAGCAAATGGACCATATTTTAGTCATATTTCAGAGTGCCTCATTTCCTCTTCAAAGTCTGAGTTTCCTCAGGAAATAATCATTTGTAAATATATGACAAAAATAAGTCACCCCCGAGGTCTGGTAAGGACATAAATCCCCTTAAAAATGGATTTATTGCCAGTGGGACAAAGCAGCAGGGTTTAGTGGGTAGGACTGTGGGGCTGGAGGTTAGGGTTAGTGGGTAGGGTTGTTAGGGTTAGGGTTAGTGGGTAGGGTTGATAGGGTTAGGGTTTGTGGGTAGGGTTGTTAGGGTTAGGGTTAGTGGGTAGGACTGTGGGGCTGGAGGTTAGGGTTAGTGGGTAGGGTTGTTAGGGTTAGGGTTATTGGGTAGGACTGTGGGGCTGGAGGTTAGGGTTAGTGGGTAGGGTTGATAGGGTTAGGGTTAGTGGGTAGGGTTGATAGGGTTAGGGTTTGTTGGGTAGGGTTGATAGGGTTAGGGTTAGTGGGTAGGGTTGTTAGGGTTTGTTGGGTAGGGTTGATAGGGTTAGGGTTAGTGGGTAGAGTTGTTAGGGTTAGGGTTAGTGGGTAGGGTCGTTAGGGTTAGGGTTAGTGGGTAGGACTGTGGGGCTGGAGGTTAGGGTTAGTGGGTAGGGTTGATGGGTTAGGGTTAGTGGGTAGGGTTGATAGGGTTAGGGTTAGTGGGTAGGGTTGTTAGGGTTAGGGTTAGTGGGTAGGATGTGGGGCTGGGGTTAGGGTTAGTGGGTAGGGTTGATAGGGTTAGGGTTAGTGGGTAGGGTTGTTAGGGTTAGGGTTATTGGGTAGGACTGTGGGGCTGGAGGTTAGGGTTAGTGGGTAGGGTTGTTAGGGTTAGGGTTAGTGGGTAGGGTTGTTAGGGTTAGGGTTAGTAGGTAGGGTTGTTAGGGTTAGGGTTAGTGGGTAGGACTGTGGGGCTGGAGGTTAGGGTTAGTGGGTAGGGTTGATAGGGTTAGGGTTAGTGGGTAGGGTTGATAGGGTTAGGGTTAGTGGGTAGGGTTGTTAGGGTTAGGGTTAGTGGGTAGGACTGTGGGGCTGGAGGTTAGGGTTAGTGGGTAGGACTGTGGGGCTGGAGGTTAGGGTTAGTGGGTAGGGCTGTTAGGGTTAGTGGGTAGGGTTGTTAGGGTTAGTGGGTAGGGTTGTTAGGGTTAGGGTTAGTGGGTAGGACTGTGGGGCTGGAGGTTAGGGTTAGTGGGTAGGACTGTGGGGCTGGAGGTTAGGGTTAGTGGGTAGGGTTGATAGGGTTAGGGTTAGTGGGTAGGGTTGATAGGGTTAGGGTTAGTGGGTAGGGTTGATAGGGTTAGGGTTAGTGGGTAGGGTTGTTAGGGTTAGGGTTAGTGGGTAGGATTGATAGGGTTAGGGTTAGTGGGTAGGGTTGATAGGGTTAGGGTTAGTGGGTAGGGTTGATAGGGTTAGGGTTGCTGAAGAGCATGTCTTCGCTCGCTGTTTGTATGACGGTCATCGTGACTGACGTCAGTAATGGAAAAACCAGCCCGAGCCTTTCCTCTGACACGCTTCTCCCTGAGGCTACAGCCAGAGGCCTTAGACAAAGCCCTGAATCTTTCACAGCACTGAAACCCTCCTTCGACAAACCCCTGAATCTTTCACAGCACTGAAACCCTCCTTCGACAAACCCCTGAATCTTTCACAGCACTGAAACCCTCCTTTGACAAACCCCTGAATCTTTCACAGCACTGAAACCCCCTCGACAACCCTGAATCTTTCACAGCACTGAAACCCTCCTTCGACAAACCCCTGAATCTTTCACAGCACTGAAACCCTCCTTCGACAAACCCCTGAATCTTTCATAGCACTGAAACCCTCCTTTGACAAACCCCTGAATCTTTCACAGCACTGAAACCCCCCTTTGACAAACCCCTGAATCTTTCACAGCACTGAAACCCTCCTTTGACAAACCCCTGATCGGAGGGGATTGGTGTTCCCCTGTTTTCCACCTCCACAAAACTGTCAGTCAGATTACTCTCTCAAAATGGATGTGTTAATATCCAACGCACTTGTTGTGTTACTGCTACTGTGTGCCACGTCAGCTGGCTCTTAAAACTCTGAGCACGCGAATCAGCGGGTGTTAAAAACGGCAACCAGGTTACAAGCATGTACGCAGCATGTGTCCCGTCTGCCCCCCTCCCCCCCCCCCCCGCGCCGCACCCCCCCCCACCACCCCTCTCCCCAGCTCCACACACATCCATCTCACACACTCTTCATTTAAGTCACCGATCTGTTTTTATTTACCCGTTACTGTCCCTTTGATTTACAGCAAACAAGACAGACGAGCGGGGGTGGCGGGGGCGGGGTTGCGGGGGCTGGGGGGGCGATTCCGCGCCAGCGCGCTGCCACAGAGGCCTATCCATCACACACCGGGCCCTCGCCCAGACAGCAGTTAGCCCTCGCTAAGCGAGGCCGCCATTCCGGCTCTGTAATGGATGTTGGAATGACAGCGGCGGCTTGTTGACAGCCTGCAGTCTTACGCTGCATTAGCAGCACAGATAACAGGAACAGAGACGCGCAGAAAAGCCCACTGCCACTCATTTATCTGTCTTTGTCTTTGTGCCAGTCAGACGCGTGTGCCAGTCAGACGCGTGTGCTGTGCCAGTCAGACGTGTGTGCTGGACTGAGCGGCAGGAGGGCTGCTGAGCAGAGTACTCCGTACTCCGTTCTCTGTGCTGGGGAGTTGGGGCGGAGCCTGTACCTGTGTCTCCCAGAATCCGAAGAGCAGGTGTTTGAGTGACAGGAAAGGGGGGGGGGGGGCAGGGTGGCCATTTTAGGTATGAGCATCCATGTCCTGGACAAAAGCACCATGAATTACTCTAAAGACGGCAGAAAGGCACTTTGTGTGTTAACTGCGGTTGACCCTCATCAGGCTCGGCTTTTTGAGCTCATTCGTTTGCCTGGTTACAGCACAGACTCGAACAAATCCTGGGCAGTTGGAGGCATAACAACAGCCAATCAAAAGACTTGCTTAGACACTTCAGTGGAAAAAAGCTGGCAGTATTTCTTAGATGCGTGGTGACTGCAAATTTTCTAGAAACCTAGAAAAGTCAAATTTAGCAGAGTGTGCTTGGTGGAAACTGAGGGAGAGTGTAAATATGGGGGGGGGGGGATTTGACTGCTTTTTTGTGTTTTGCGGGTCAGAGCGTTTGCGATGATTGTGATGAGTAATGTGAGAAATTAACTGACCATAATGAGAGGAATTATTCGGGGAAAGAATGTGTTTTACCTGGAGTTTGTTTTTCCATTTCAAATGTAAGCGTCCTCTTTTCCTGGTATTTCTTTTTTTCCCTGTGCTCCCCTCTTTTTCCCTGTGCTCCCCTCTTTTTCCCCGCTCACGAGCGAATATGATGTTCCCCTCTGGCCTGTGAGGCAGTGTGATGGTGGGGCGTCAGGACGCACGTGTGGCTAGCTGGGCTCCGTGTGCTGCACATTAGCAGGCGCTTAAGAGCACAATCCGTGGGCTCTCAAACGCTGTTAGTGCTGCAGCGGCCTGTCATGGACCCGCTCATTTAGCACAGGAGGAAACGGAGCAGTAATTACTGAGGCAGAGAGAATTACTCCTGTTACTCCAGCCTTACTCCTGTTACTCCTGCCTTACTCCTGTTACTCCAGCCTTACTCCTGTTACTCCAGCCTTACTCCTGTTACTCCAGCCTTACTCCTGTTACTCCTGTTACTCCAGCCTTACTCCTGTTACTCCAGCCTTACTCCTGTTACTCCTGTTACTCCAGCCTTACTCCTGTTACTCCAGCCTTACTCCTGTTACTCCTGTTACTCCAGCCTTACTCCTGTTACTCCAGCCTTACTCCTGTTACTCCTGTTACTCCAGCCTTACTCCTGTTATTCCAGTCAAGTGACATGGCGTAGGCATGGAGGCTTGAAGCCGCTCCCAAGTTTGGAGGGGAGAAAATGACACAAGCTGAATCCTGTGGGAGGATGTGAGTTCCAGGTGACATTATTCATTTATGAACACATTATGGACATCCTTCAGCTAATGTGAGGTGATTAAAGTTTATGTTCTAATTAAAATGGTGCATACATAAACAGGTTTTTTTTCTTCCCCCCCCCCCAAGGTCTTTTTGAGGGATGCTCTCTGTTCAGTCCTACTGTCCAGAGAACTGGAGAAGGTTCTAGACTCGACAAGGTCAGGAGTGCGCTCTGAGCTGCAGAGTGAAATGGTGGAGCTGGGAATGTCACATTTTGGGAAGGCAGGGGCCTGGATTAGGGGGGCGTGGACGCTGCGCTTCCCAGGCGAGGGCTGAGGCCTGAGAGCGGAGGCGGCGTTCGTAGCTCCCTGTCTTCCCTGCTGCAGATGAAGCTTCTCTGCTGTTTTTTTTCCAGCGTGATCCATACGCAAGACATCTCAGCCTCACTCGCTTTAATTAGCCAGGAAAGGCTGTGTTTTGTCAGCATCAAGTGGAGTCATTCAAAACCTTAACACTGCCAGAAGGGGGGGAGGCTGGGAGAGCAGGGGGGGGGGTGTTCAGGGCACATCTGAGAGGAGGAGGTGAGCAAAGAAAACAAAATAAGTGAGGTCCAGACTAAACAGTGTCGGGGTCTGGGCCTGGCTGTGGACGTGCTCCCCTCCAGTAATCCCTCGGGGAGACTGTGCCGCAGGAGGTCACTGGGCTCCGGGGACGTAAATAAGAGCCAGCTGTGGCCTGCTGCTGCAGAGGATATCTGCGGCTCGGGACGCTCCCCGCGCGTTCCCGAAACACAGCGTTGGGGGGCAGCGGTACTCCCATCCCATTACAGGCCGTGGGCTGTGCTTTAACGGCTAATATCATACGTACTTTAGGGAAAAACACAGTGAAGTTACAACATTAGTTTATTTTTGCAGAAGTTTGAACGGGCCAAGGGAAGGAAGGTGTGCGTCTTTGTGACCTGGCAGCTTCTCTGAGGTTCAGTCTGAGGACCACATTGATTGGGGAAGGAAGCAGTTCTTTCTGCCAGAGTCATACTGTTAACCTTGAGTTTTTCAAATAATTATTTTTCTTCTTGATGAGCAAAGAAAAAAAATGTATTTGAACTTGTCTTGTTTCAACCACAGTGACCTCAGTAAACTCACTCCACCCTTCCACTTAACATCTGACTGGAGATCAGAGTTATTCTGTGAGGGGAATAAATTAACTCTGTCAGATACTGAGAGACACTGTGAGACAGTGAGATACAGTGAGACACTGTGAGAGACTGAGAGACACTGACTGGAACTGAGACACTGAGATGAGACACTTGAAGATGGAGACGTGAGACACTGAACTGTGAGAACGAGACATGAACTCTGTAAACACGGACACTGTGAGACACTAAGAGACACTGACACTGTGAGACATTGAGACACTGAGAGACTGAGACACTGTGAGAGACTGAGAGACAGTGAGAGACACTGACACTGTGAGACACAGAGACTATGAAACTCTGTAAGACACCGAGACACTGTGAGACTGAGAGACACTGACACTGTGAGACACAGATATAACTCTGTAGACACTGAGAACTGTAGACACTGAGGACTGTGAGACACTTGAGAAAGAACACTGTAGCTGAACACTTTTTTAATCATGGCCATAAGAAGACATATTGTTCATGGGTATAGATGCAAAAAAATATGAAAATATACAGACGGAAATGCTGAGGTAATATGAAATGAACGAAGCTGTGCCTGCCAGTGGGAGCCCCTCGTTCTGGGCTAATTCCTTTATGTCCTCCAGCTCTCCCCTTCATCTGTCCCCCCGCTTGTGTTTCCACGCGTCTGCAAACGAGAGCTGTGCTGTTTACCACGGGTTTGACCCCTGAAGTGCCGCTGGGAAGCCCCGCCGCGGGACCAGGGTGCATGCTGGGAGCGCAGGGTGCAGGTGCATGCTGGGAGCACCGGGGGTGTAATTGGCTCTCGCGTGCCTCTGAAGCGCTGACTCGATGCGCTGTGTGCCGACAGACGCGTCACCGCAGGCCAAGGCCTTCCTCTCCACTCCGTCCGAACGAGGGGGAGAGTGGCGTCCTTCAGAAACATTAATTACCCCGGAGTTTCCCCCCCGTCTTTTCAAAGGCTTGACATTTACATGTAAATAAATCTTCATTTTGCCATAAATGTAAATCATTTGAAAATGCACCCCCCCATTATAACCCACTCCATCTCCCATCAAGACCCAGAATGCACCAGCACCAAGAAGTGACACGAGCAAGATATACTGCTATAATGATCTGAAAATGTCGTCTTCATAATATCGGGACCAACAGCAGCTGGGGAGGGGGGCGGAGGGGGAGGGGGGGGGGCGGTAGTGGAGGGGGTGGGGGGTGATGAAGGGGGAAGGGGGGGGGGGGGCAGTAGTGGAGGGGAGGGGGGGGGGGGGTGGAGGGGAGGTGTGAGCTGGCTGTTTGGCCCTGTTCTACAGTCAGTGCATCGTATGCCAAGCTGTCTTAATTGATCATTTTTCCTGGAATTCCTTTTTTCTGCCAGGCATACGGCACAGCTGCAGTCTCTCCTGGGCTCCCCGAGCACTGACTCTCTCTCCATTTCACACTGACTCACTGACTCTCTCTCCATCTCACACTGACTCTCTCTCCATCTCACACTCACTCACTGACTCACTCTCCATCTCACACTGACTCACTGACTCACTCTCCATCTCACACTGACTCTCTCTCCATCTCACACTGACTCACTCTCCATCTCACACTGACTCACTGTCCATCTCACACTGACTCTCCATCTCACACTGACACTCTCTCCATCTCACACTGACTCTCTCTCCATCTCACACTGACTCTCTCTCCATCTCACACTGACTCACTGACTCACTCTCCATCTCACACTGACTCTCTCTCCATCTCACACTGACTCTCTCTCCATCTCACACTGACTCTCTCTCCATCTCACACTGACTCTCTCTCCATCTCACACTGACTCTCTCTCCATCTCACACTGACTCTCTCTCCATCTCACACTGACTCTCTCTCCATCTCACACTGACTCTCTCTCCATCTCACACACCTGACTCTCTCTCCATCTCACACTGACCTCACTCTCCATCTCACACTGACTCTCTCTCTCATCTCACACGACACTCTCTCTCACACTGACACACTGACTCTCTCTCCATCTCACACCGACTCTCTCTCCATCTCACACTGACTCTCTCTTCATCTCACACCGACTCTCTCTCCATCTCACACTGACTCTCTCTCCATCTCACACCGACTCTCTCTCCATCTCACACTGACTCTCTCTTCATCTCACACCGACTCTCTCTCCATCTCACACTGACTCTCTCTCCATCTCACACCGACTCTCTCTCCATCTCACACTGACTCTCTCTCCATCTCACACCGACTCTCTCTCCATCTCACACTGACTCTCTCTCCATCTCACACTGACACACTGACTCTCTCTCCATCTCACACTGACACACTGACTCACTGTCCATCTCACACTGACTCTCTCTCCATCTCACACTGACTCACTCTACATCTCACACTGACTCACTGTTCATCTCACACTGACTCTCCATCTCACACTGACACACTCTCTATCTCACACTGACTCTCTCAATCTCACACTCACTCACTGACTCACTCTCCATCTCACACTCACTCACTGACTCACTCTCCATCTCACACTGACACACTGACTCACTCTCCATCTCACACTGACACACTCTCCATCTCACACTGACACACTGACTCGCTCTCCATACTGCAGCATCTGGCCAGAGGTGTATGGCAGCCTTATGGAATGAATTATTAATGCCGGTGAAGATCTAATCAAAGAGCAAATGGGTCTTGGCTTGAGAAACGTGAGAATGAGGCTTTCAGAGTCATGGGGGGGGGCCTCTCTGTTTGCTCTCCTAACCCAATTACTGCCCTCGTACATATCTGAACAATTTACCTCTGACCCCAGAACAGCCCGCATGCACCCAAAAACCCTGTTACCCACCTGAGCTGACAGAGCTCTCTCACTGCCCTCTGGGCCCAAACAAGTAGCGTGTCTGTGAAACTGTTCAACATGCACCCGCGCTCCTCTCTCTCTGTACTGCAGTTTACAGTTTACTGTGAAATTACTCAGAATGCCAAGGTATGTTACTGACAACAGACGGCGCTTAATTAACTATTGTGGCAGGCTTTCTCAATTAATTAGTGCCGTAAGCTGCTTTTGTCATCCCAGTAAACAAGACAGGATAAGTTAATGACTTACTGAGATCAAAGACTTTATTTTTTTTAGATTAGCACCTGTGGGAGGCCTTCTTCAGTCTCTTGAGCGAAATGTAGATGTTTCCTTAATTACTACAGTAACAACAGCAAGACATGCAGTAACAGATTGATGTGGTGTGTCGGAGAAAAGGGTAACTTCTGAGGACTGACTTTGATGTGGAATGTAGATTTTAATATTTCAGTTTAATGTCAGAGTTCACATCAAGACTTTTTTTTTAAGTGTGTCATTAATGAAGAAGTCACACAGATGAATTTGGTGAAAGCTGTCTGCTGATGCCTGATCTCTCCAGGAAGAAAAAAAAAAAGATGGAACGATGATTTAAAATATTAATGGTCAGGGCAAGGATTCTGATAACAGAAGCTTTATTGCAAAAGATGTTTATTGCGATGATGTACAGGCATGTTTGTGGCGATTTTAATTCCTATTTAAAAAAATGCCAAGGTCACAGAGTGAACTTCCTGCCCATTAAAAGATCACAAAGACTACTGGCAAGAGTGCATAATATCCTTACAGCTATTTTTGGCCCCAAATTAAAATATATGACATGTTGAAATGACTGCAGTGTGCAAGAAGGGTATTCAAACTAGACACTAATGATGCTTATTAATGGACTGAATGAAGGGTTGACAGGTCGTGTGTCATTTTCCAAGCAATGCTCCACTGGCATAATGGCTAATGTAAGTGGGTATAATTATATATATTATACCCTGTCTTATGGTATTTTGGCAGCGCTTTGAAGGAACCAGACAGTTAGGATGGAAATCAAAGCGTTTCGAACCTGAGAGGGAGAGGAGGAGGAGGAGAAGGAGGAAGGAATGGCTTTTTTGAGGAATTGTGCTTCCCTCATTTTTTCCCGCTTGGAGTCATGAATGAACCAATAGCACCCATCAGTGGCCGAACGGCACACGTGCAAACGTGCTAGGAGAGCGCTCTGTCCTCAGTCCCTAACCCTGATCTGTGTCCTCAGTGCCTAACCCTGATCTGTGCTCTCAGTCCCTAACCCTGATCTGTGCTCTCAGTCCCTAACCCTGATCTGTGCTCTCAGTCCCTAACCCTGATCTGTGTCCTCAGTGCCTAACCCTGATCTGTGTCCTAAGTCCCTAACCCTGGTCTGTGCTCTCAGTCCCTAACCCTAACCCTGATCTGTGTCCTCAGTGCCTAACCCTGATCTGTGTCCTCAGTGCCTAACCCTAACCCTGATCTGTGTCCTCAGTGCCTAACCCTAACCCTGATCTGTTTCCTCAGTGCCTAACCCTAACCCTGATCTGTGTCCTCAGTGCCTAACCCTGATCTGTGTCCTCAGTCCCTAACCCTAACCCTGATCTGTGTGCTCAGTCCCTAACCCTGATCTGTGTCCTAAGTCCCTAACCCTGATCTGTGTCCTAAGTCCCTAACCCTAGCCCTGATCTGTGTCCTAAGTCCCTAACCCTAACCCTGATCTGTGTGCTCAGTCCCTAACCCTAACCCTGATCTGTGTCCTCAGTGCCTAACCCTGTCTGTCCACCTAACCCTGATCTGTGTGCTCAGTCCCTAACCCTAACCCTGATCTGTTTCCTCAGTGCCTAACCCTAACCCTGATCTGTGTCCTCAGTGCCTAACCCTGATCTGTGTCCTCAGTCCTCCTTTCTGATCCGTGGCTTGCTGTGTGTCAGAAATGCAGCTTTGCCGCCCTAATGGGTTTATTGAGCTATTTGTTTTTCGTTAGACTGACGGGGAGTGTGCTTACGGTTGTAGCCGCCGTTAGCTTTAGCTGTAATTAGCGTTAGCGGGTACAGGGAGAGGAAACCCTCTGCCATATTTAGATTCCGCTTCAGTCTGACAGAAACAGCTGCTCAGATGCTATACATTTTTCCCCCCTCATTTGGAAAAAAATGAGCACTAATTAGAGGCCCAGAGGTGCGGGTCTTTATTAATCGTTAAGCCTGAAGTCCTGATAGCGGATCTTTGAAGCTCAAACATGTTGCCCCCCCTACCCCTCCCTCCCCAATTTATTTTTTATTTACATATTTCTGTTTTACAGGAGAGTGCAAGATCTCAGCATCGTCAAAGGGTGGGGGGGTATGGGGGGAGTGGGGAAAACTTATGCTCACTGGGAATTAACAAAGCACTTAGTAATTAAATCTAAATTGACATTCTAGTAATTAGCCCCTTAATTACAAGGAATAACACAATTAGCCACAGACTCTTTGCTAATTGTTAATTAGCACAAGCGAAGTTATTGTGTGTGTGGCAGAGAGAGGCTTGTACAGAACAAATGTTAATCTGTCCCTCGTTCAACACGGAGGTTTTTCACTCCCTTCATTCATGGACCCGTCGATGTCTTTCTCTCGCCCCCCCCCCCCTTTGAATTAAGGGTCAGTAATTAAGACCGTTTGCTAACGAGCTTATCGCTAACGAGCTAATCGCGCGCACTATCAATGGGTTTCATTTGTTCGCGTCTCGATCGCGGTTCCAGCTTTGACACATATTCCCCGTTTTCACTTTGCTGGTTTTTTTATTTAGGTTTATATTGTTTTTTATATTTTTTACTAAGAAGTTATCTTGTTAACACTGATTGGAGAGACAGATGAAAACCGAACGGCAGTGTTAGCCGTGTTCCACAGCTGTGCTCATTACAGCTGCGCTCCCTGGGCTGACTGCATGTGACTGATTGACAGGAGTGGAGTGTGCTTTTTGCACTGTTGTGCATTTCTCGGTAAACAAGATTATTCTTATGAAGCGTTTTTATCAGACACCATTTCATTTTGTAAACAGTGAAGCGGTGTATTCAGTGGACTGAGGTGTTTGGATTGTGTTTGGATTGAGGTGTTTGGATTGAGGTGTTTGGATTCGGGTGTTTGGATTGAGGTGTTTGGATTCGGGTGTTTGGATTGAGGTTTTTGGATTCGGGTGTTTGGATTGAGGTGTTTGGACTGAGGTTTTTGGATTCGGGTGTTTGGATTGAGGTGTTTGGATCGAGGTGTTTGGATTGAGGTGTTTGGACTGAGGTTTTTGGATTCGGGTGTTTGGATTGAGGTGTGTCGACTCTGTACTTTGGAATGTGCGCATGGCGCATGCTGTGCTGCTGGCCTCATTACCCATGAGCCCTTTCATCGCCCTGGCTTTCCCTTTGAACTCTGCCCAGCCAATCATTTACGTGCGTGAGCCAAGGTGACATTGGCCATTAAAGAACCTGTGGAGGAGTGTGTTTCTGGTGCGGCTCAGGTCCCCTCTCGCCTTCCCTGTCCTGGGTGTTTATTTTGGCAGGGGCTGCCAAGGGTTTGGGGGGGGGACAGCGAATGGTTCAGATCGGCCTCCCTCTCCCTGTGGGGGGGGGGGGGGGGGTCTGGAGAACAACCCACAGGGCTTGCGTGTGTGTGTGTGTGTGAGAGAGAGCGAGATAGACAGATGGATAGATAGAGACAGGGAGTCAGTAGGATTGATAGATAGCTACATATATACAGAGAGATGGAGAAAGAGAGATGGAAGGAGAGAGATGGGTAAACAGATAAACAGAGAGAGAAAGGGATGGGTGGACATAGGGAGGACAGAGGGATAGAGAGAGAGATGGAGAGAGAGACCGCTCCATCATCACACCACAGTGGGGGTGTCAGGTCTGGCTTTGTGGGGCCGTGGCCCAGAATATTTTTGTGTCACATGGGTCCAATTAATTAGGTGTTAGTCCCCCGCCCCCACTGACCCCCCCCCCCTGCAGAGCGCCCCCCCGTGAGCCGGACAGCGAAGTGCCATCGCCCTGCTGTCCATCCCCCCCCCCCCCCGGGTTAATTAACACTGTGCTGTCCGTACGGCTGCGGCGCTGTGTGTGTGGGGATCGGCCAATAGCAGGAGCAGGTCACAGCCAGTCCCCGTCATGAGCCCATCGCGCTGGGATCAGTGTTACTGCACACACTGACAACCCCCCCCCGCGCTGCCCCGCCCGCACCCAACCCCTCCCACCCCCCACTAAGAGTGTCCTTCCTTTTCAGCGGTCAAATCTGAAGATAAGAGTATGTACCCAGCAGCAGATTACTCTATCTCCAAAAACAAACATTTGACTATGGGATGAGCCCTCCATAAACGCACCCGAACATGAAATTAAACGCCGGGGGGAGGGTGGAGGGAGGGTCGGGGAGCTTGCCGTGGCACCACTGTAAACATGCTCGTCAACACCACAGAAATTAAAAATAAATAAATAAATAAATAAATAAGAGCGGGGCGGTGCTGAGCCCGTCTCTGTGGAAGGCCAGGGCGGTTTGGACCCGGCCCCCTCTGCCCCCACTGCCCCCACTGCCCCCGGTCCCAACTGCCCCAAATGCCCCGACTGCCTGCCCCCACTCTCCTGCCCCAACTGCCCGCCCCCACTCTCTGGCCCCCACTGCCCCCACTACCCCCTCTGCCCCCTCTGCCCCCCTCTGCCCCCCACTGCCCCGCCCCTCTGCCCCCACTCTCCGGCCCCCACTGTGTCTTTAATTGGATCCTTATTACAATTCCTTCCACCCAGGAATGATGAATCTGTACGTGTGAGAAAACCATTAATCATTCTTATTCACAGTACAGGCCCAAAAAAAATAATTAATTTTTCAGAAACCGGACTGGCTTTTTAATGAATATTCATGCATCTAGGAAATTTTGGGGTCAGCACTAATCAGGCAAGTAATTTGTAATTGCCTTGTGTTCACTAAGGACTGGGCGTCTGGGTTCTTATTAAAAATAAATAAATGACTGTATATATATATATATATATATATATATATATATATATATATATATAAACACAGAACACACACACATACATACGCACACACGACCACACACACACACACACAAATAAATAGAGAATTCCTTTCCTGTCTGAATGGCAGTACTGAGACGTGCGCTGGACGGGTTTGCAGCACACGCTGGCCGTGTGGTTTACCGGGTTTAAGAATAGCAGAGAGGCCTTTTAAACCGTCATGGCTGACTGTGCACAGGGCGTCCTCCCCGGGGCAGGCTGGCGCTGGACAAACGCACCCTTTATTTACGCTGCGGTCCCCAGGGCTGTGTCAGGATGTGGCTGCGTGTGTGTCCTGTGAGGCACAGGTGGGTATAGCAATACACACACCCTCCTCCCTGCTTCACACACACATACACACGCACACACTCTAACACACGCACACACACACACACACACACTCTAACACACGCACACACACACACACACTCACACACACACACACACACCGCAATCTAACACACACACACACACACACACACACACACACACACACACACACACACACACTCAACACACACACACACACCACACACACACCACACACACACCACACACACCACACACCACACACACACACACACACACACACACACTCTAACACACGCACACACACACACGCACACAGTAACCCGTCTGCGCAGTGCTGAAACAGCGCTGTAATATTGACCTCCCGCCGCCGCCCCTCCTCAGGCCCAGCCAGTGCGGGGAGGCCGGTCTGTCTGGCCTTCGGTCCGCAGGCTCCCCGCTCAGCGTCCGCGGGAAGCGCCACATTATTAGTCTTGCAGCAATTAAACGGGAGCGTCTCTGCGGTTAATTGGAAAAATAGTGTCTGGCCTGAAAGCGTTTGAGGAAAAACAAAGAGCGCGAGGACTCTCGGTTCACACAATGGAGGGCGAAGCGGCCCTGCTTTAATCCCATTTTAAACCCCAGCCCTGCTTCAGGAAACATTTCTTTAGGAAGAGGAGAAAAAAAACGCTTTTAATGAAAACATTATCACATCAGGCCCAAGCTGAGAGAACACGCTCCTAATTTCACTGGCTATAAACATAAAAGAGCTCATCATAATGTGTTTTTCCCCGAAAGGCTGCTCCAGCTCTTTTTGAAAATTATGCCCACCTGGCATCACTTAAAGTTGCTTAATTAATAATTAATCAATACATTTCCAAATGATTAAAATTCATGGAGAGAAGGAGTTTTTAAAAATAATGTCCAACCCCCCAGGGGTGGCTAATCAGTTTGCAGCGGTCCCTAGATCTCGCCAAAATAATTAATTGCACCTGAATGTTTAGCTAGGTCAGGAAATGGTACCTCAGAGCCGGGGGTGCGGTGGTGTTTGTAACGTCGCGCGCTCCTGCTAAAACCAACATTTTCATCTGGAAATTAATTCTGAACCCAGTGCTGCGGGCCCCTTCCTCACCGTCCTCTGCCTCGCTCCAAACAAGTGCTGCTGAAAGTTGACTTTGATCATCACCATTGGAGAGAACCTGAAGTGTCACTTCTAAGGGGGGTGTGGGGTGGGGGGGCGTTCACGCCTCTAGAGGAAACTGGATGTGTCTGGAAGGGAAGTTTTGTACCATTTTAAAAAAATTGTGTTCTTTTTCTCTGACAGTGTTGTCACAGCGACATATTTGATCAGATGGGGGTGTAGGAGGGGGGGGGGGCGGGCGTGGGGTTGAATCTGGGAGCCGTCTTCAAATATTTGCCCGAACAGCCACTCGGGCCGGGCAGAGGGGGCGGGACAGGGGCAGTTTCCGGTGCATGGGGGTTAAACTGCAGCTGTACGGAGGATGCTGCTGTCACCCTGTCACTCACTCTGCTATGGCCCGGCCTTGAACCCCCCCCCCCCCTCCCCAATCTATACCAGGAGGGGTGCGGAGGCCTGTGGGGTCGGGCTGTAGAGCTGCAGAGGGGTGTGTGTTTACCCTCATTTTCTCTCCTTTAATTGTCTGTCCCGCTCTCTATCGCTTGGAGCGTGCGGGCAGGAAGCAGGCAGAGAGGCACTTCCTGTGCTGTGTCCCCAGACCGGATGGCGTTCTGCTGAGCGCGCTGGAGCGGGGCGCGCGAGAGGCGTCCCTGTCACTCCAAACCGCGGTGGGTCAGACGCCCTGACAGAGCCGAGCCCCGCCTGACGGGCTGTTTGAAGGTCCCCTGACGGGCTGTGTCTTCCGTATCGCTGCTCCTCTTTTCTCTCGTACACAGTGTTTTTTTTGTCAGCGGGGACCAGGGTTCACAACAAACAGTCCCCGGTCTGAGAGGGGAAGCGGTGCGCTGCGTGAGGAGAAATCCCAGCTGACCAAGCACGCGAAGAGAGATCAATAAAATAAAAAAACTCAGCGCTGAAATTCTCCGCTGGTCGCACCTGCGGCAAACGGATGTTTACAAGGGGGGGCAGGGCGGCAGGGTGGTGGGGGGCAGGGGGTGGGGGGCGCTGCAGCGGTGAAACTGCTGTCCGACGGTTTTCTGGAAGAGAACAGAACTCTCCCGGCGAGATGAAGGGCTGGAGTCACACAGGACGCGGCGGTTCAGAGGGTGGGGGGGGGCAGGAGGGGGGGCGGGGGGGGCGGAGGTACCCGTCATATCCCGCTAGTGAGCTGGCATTCTCATCCCTCTGCAGGCTGAGTGATTGACAGCTCCGAGCCCCCAGAACACCTCAGTCTGCGTGCAGGTGGGGTTGAAAGGGGGGGGGGGGGGGGGTTCATGGTTGGGGGGGATGTAGAAACGCATGTGGAAAGGCTGATGAGAGCATGGCGGAGGATCCAAAGCCAGAGACGTGGTTTCGCATGAGGAGAGGACAGGGAGGCGGTGATCGGCCTCTTTAGGAGCTGTAATCCAGCCTGGGTGAGAACGTCGCAGTCAGCACACACAGCTCCCATAATGCTTCACTGCGGTATCAGTGTTCCCATTTGCGGCCTTATGGGGACATATGAGGATGTATCAGTGTTCTCTTACAGCATTGTGGGGACATATGAGGATGTATCAGTGTTCTCTTACAGCATTGTGGGGACATGAGGATGTATCAGTGTTCTCTTACAGCATTGTGGGGACATATGAGGATGTATCAGTGTTCTCTTACAGCATTGTGGGGACATATGAGGATGTATCAGTGTTCTCTTACAGCATTGTGGGGACATATGAGGATGTATCAGTGTTCTCTTACAGAATTGTGGGGACGTATGAGGGTGTATCAGTGCCTCCTCTTACAGCATTGTGGGGACATATGAGGGTGTATCAGTGCCTCCTCTTACAGCATTGTGGGGACGTATGAGGATGTATCAGTGTTCTCTTACAGCATTGTGGGGACGTATGAGGGTGTATCAGTGCCTCCTCTTACAGCATTGTGGGGACGTATGCCGTAGCAGGGCTTTTGGGTCATCAATAAGACACCCACAGGTTAGCACTGGAAGAGCTGTGGCGTTGTACATAATGTACAGCACAATGCCTGCTGACGTTTTGGTCCGACTGAAGACATTCTGGTGCTTTGACAAACTACTGAGGAGGTTCATTCTGGCTGTAAAAATAAAGGAATTGAGGGTACTGTGTATATTCCAGGAATTAGAAGCATTTTTCAGAAAAGGTACCGATCCCCAAAAAAATGGAAAATCTGGAAATTATATGACAACTTAGATTAAGCCCCTAAATAAATAACACAGGGCTGTCTGCCAAGGCAATGAGGCGCTTTATGTATATTTTCATATGTTCATACATTATATATAAATATATGCTACACCTCGGGTTCAAAGGTATAAAACCCCTGAGATTTAAGGAGTCTTTTAAAGATATGTGCTCACTTAATCACTCAAGAAAGGGCCCCCTTGAGCTAGTCTAATATTATAATTAATTAATTCAGCAAAAAAGGGTATTAAATTTCCTCCCTCTAAGGATATTATCTGAATTCATTGACCTTTTTGAAAATCGCCCTCTAATTGTAACCAGGTTCCGTTGCATTGACAGACTAACACGTTTTTTCACTTTAATAATAATATTGTGGAGTGGCTCATTCGGAGCACTGCGCAGTGCTTAAATCTCCTGCCATGCAGTGATCCCAGCCTTTATCTCCTGCTCGCTCCGCGCTAAAGAGAAGAAACTTTTCTTATTACCGGCAAAGCAAAAAATAGCATCCAATTGTAAGTCGCCGAAGCTCTCGGAGGTAGCTGGCGCTCCCCGGTGGATCGAGCGCTCGGTAACTTCGACTGAAGTTCACTGGGGTTTAGGCGCGATACACTGGGGGGCTTTAAGCAGGATTGGCACCATGGCAGTTTTGTTCAGAACTTTAAATCATCAAATATGAGAAAGAGACGGTACGTCTCCTGAGCAGACGGGGAACGCGGTCCTGCGGAATGTAATTATCCGCTGGCCCTTCCGCTGAATGAAACTTTGTAAATGCATAATAATTACGCTACGAATTCCCATACAGGTCGGCAGTGCATCTGAGACGGCCTTTTATGAATCAATCATCCGGCCCCCAGAACTGTGCAAAATACAGCAAGGTTAAGCTCATTCTCCAAAACATTTACACCGAGGGTGTAACATTTTAGAAAAGCCAAATGTTCACAATGTGCTCATGGAAGAAACTGATTCAGAGATAAGGTGGTGCTTGGTGCTTAAATTTAAATTTACATTAAATTTGTTCTGAATTGCGGTACTTGTAGGACAAAGCCCCTCTCTCTAACGGTCTGTGCTGCAATTGCATATTTGTGCTCATTATCCTGCACAGTGCATCAGTATTACTGACCATCTTTATGCCTTTAACCGTAACATAAAACATATTTAATCCACTGGCAATTTATTAATATTTTACTTGATTGCATCGATTGTTGCTCTGCTATTTTGCGTTTAATTTTTAAAAATTAAAGTTTAAAAGCAATTTTATATGATCAAGGTTACACAATGCAAATTTTTTTTGTTCTTGGCTTCAAATTTTGTTGTCTAATGTATTAAAACTGGAAATGCCTCAATTATTACAGATTGTTTTAGCATCATTAGTTTAAAATAAGTGTTCTGTGTCTGCCTGTCGTTATGATTTATACTGCAGTCAGACTGGTGAAGTGTGCAGCTGTGGATCTTATTGTTCGTTTGCGTGTGAACATGTGCACTCTATCAGTCTTTCACCATATTTTTCCTTTTCTTTTCCTTCTTCTCAAAATGTAAAATGGATCTTTGGATTCTGTTTTTAATGTCCCGATGCACATTTTTGTGCTGGTTTGTGTTATTCAAAGACTCTCTCCCGTTTATACACGTCAAATCATTCTAAATATCCTGTATGTATTAAAGTAATAATGGCCATAATAAAATGAACTCCATATACCGAGGTGTACGCGTTTAAATCCGTCTGTTTTAAACCTGTAGCTGGCCCCAGTTTAATTCCCAGCAGTTTTGCTATTGGCTGCAGAATCAGGCTGGTGTTTTGATGCACCAGTGAAATGTCGCCATGGCAGAGCGGGATCAGATCGCATTCTGCACGTTCATGAGTAATTAATAATTAGTTTTACTGCTTCACTGCAAAACGTTAAATGAAATTTCCTGTCCTTCCCGGTTCATACAGTCTGAATAGACTGCGCTTTACATAGAAGTGATAACACAACTGCAGATCTTTTCTTTTAAAGGTCATGTTACAGAACATAACTGATTAATGATAAGATGGGCAAGACAACTTCAGAGGGAGGTTACATGTGAACATCTGTACCATATGCAGAGCGATCATTGCCTCTTCACTAACATTGCAGATATAAACACTCTGCCTGATCCCCAGGTGTTTGTACTGGACAATAAAAATAGGAAGGCCATTAATAACTGCTTTGTGAAATACTGTTTTATTTTTAGAGTTAATTCTACCCTGGTGTAATAGCATGCCTGTGCGTTCTGTCTATTTTTTCAGCCTATCTGCCATAGCTAACTGACTGTAATACAGCAGATAGCATATATAGATTATATATGAACAGACATGAATTACCTAAATGTATCAAAATAATAAATGGCTTGCAAAATAGACTAAATATCAAAATGTTCTGTTCACTGTAAATTAAATATGAAATATACAAAACAAGAAATATATGTGGAACATACATTTTCTTTCACCCAATATCTAATACATACATTCTATATCTGTAAGGTGAAAATACTTATGGCCAAAACAGGTGCAGTTCAATATTAGTCGGGTACATTTTCATTGCATAATCGATTTCACAAAATGTTTTTTTTTTTTAGTTACCTATTTGTATGCTAGTGCTTGTTCGCTAATTTAACATTTTTTATGTGTGCTTTATGCAGAGCTGTCTTCATGGGCACTGATTAGTTTTTTTTTTAGTCGCAGGATTATTTCTGTGCTTTAAAGAGGCTCTCTGGGGTCTGCTGTATTTGGGATTATTTTGGCGGGTTGTCAGTGCACACAGTTTGCTCATTTCAGATCAGTAACTGGGTTTGTTCAGAGAATAAGACCCGGTGTCTCTAACAGGGGCAGGCAGACAGGGTGCTGAACGACGAACGCTGAAGGTTAGCAATGCGATCGCTAATCGGTAGAGTCTGACGGCGGATTATTGCCGCGGTATTCTGCGATTCTGCAGCGAGCGTCTGTTCCTCCCGGGGCTGCGCTGATCTGTGTGTCGCGTCCCGCGCTTCTCATGGCTGCACGCCGGGCGTGTGTTTATTTTCATTCGGGGCAGAGCGCTGTGGCGGATGTGCTCAGTCCTCCTCAGTGTTTAACCTGGCCTCTGAGACACCAGCAAGCAGCCGCGCTGCGTAACGGCTGCTCCATTCTGCAGGCGCCCCCGGGGTCAAGCGCCAATTGAATAAATATGAGAGGCTTTTCCAGACGCGCCGCGGGTCGTGCAGCGCGTGTTTGTGCTGCATCTCGCTGCGCGTCTGCCTCCCGCTGCAGGGGAACTCTCTGACCCACTTACAGCTTTCTTACAGCCTCTAAACACCCTGTCCAAACCGCTCATGTCCCACTGCTGAGCGTGCTGAAGTAGCTCTGCTCTGTGTCTCACTCCCTGTGTGGAGGGGTAGGGAGTGTGCAGCTCTTTTTGGGTAGGGAGTGTGCACACACTCTTTTTGGTTACACTACACACACACACACACACACACACACACACTCACACACACACACACACTCACACACACACACACACTCACACACACAGACACTCACACACACACACACACACACACAGGAGGGACAGGGCAGGAATGCAGGCCTTACTCTTGGTATGTTGGGGTTTATTTGGTTTCGGGGTGGGGGGCGGGTTAAGCCCAAGCACAGCCTGAGAAAACATCTCTCCAGGTTGGGGGGGGGAGGTGGGGAGCGGGCCCCCCGAATAACGTGGGGCTCGTGGTTTCAGTCCCTCATAAACATCTGACACAGGATATTTGCTCAGCTCTGACTGAAGGCCCCTGAAGGCTGCGCTGGGTTTGGGGGTTTGGGGGGGGTTTGGGGGTGGGGGCGCACGGCTCGTGGGCCTGCTGTGTAACTTGGCTGCAGCAGGTTTCATGTACTCGGTGTCTGTGCCGGCTGATTGGTTTTCGTTCCTCTGTTCAAAGCACGCTCCATTTGCTGGTCTGTTTGTCGAGCGCGCTTTGATTTGCCATCGACCACAGCCCCCCCCGCCCCCCCTATCCCCCCCCACCCTCGTAATTGATTGGTTGCGGCATATTTCCAGGAAGCAGAGGCTGTCGGCCATCAGTCATGGTCTTAAACTGCGGTTAAAGACACTGTTTTTTTTATATTTTTCCCCCTCATCTGAAATATGAAATGGCTGATCTCTCCTCAGGTTTTCGCCCGGTGGCTGGGGAGCAGGGAACCCGAGTTCAGGCCGGTCGGGGATGGGGGGGGGGGGGCTGTGGAGAGCGGGGAGGGGGGGGGTGGCGGGGACAGCGCTGGCTCCAGGTCGCTGTATTCATCACGGGGGGAGGGGAGTGTTTTAATCTCCAAGGTCATCCCCGTTGGCCGTGACCTTCAGGCTAATCCGTAATGGTGGCGGCGCGGCGCTGGCAGGCGCGCGGAGTGCCGTGCGCTCCTTTATTCGCTCCCTCTCCCCATTAATTGCCGGCGCGTTGATTTGATCTCCCCATTTTGCCGGCTGTAAATTGGCCTCTTATTTCACCGTCTGCAGCCCTGTTACTTAATTAGGCTTATAGAGGGCCTCCCGAGCCCCGCTCCGGTCGCCAGCCGCCCCCCAGGAATAAATCCAGATCTCAGACTGATAAAGAGGAGGGAGCACCCTCAGATTGAACAATGTCACCCCCCCACCCTCAAACTCACTCCTTTCTCCCCACATGAAAAGGCAATCCGTATCTCCCCCCCCCCAACATTAATGCGGGAAAAATTATTCATGTTGCGAGAACGGTCTGCTCCGGCCCCTGCCAATCTGGGCTGCGTTTTAAGATGGCGGGTGAGGAGGAGTCGGGTGGCGGTGTTAAGTATGCGGGGAGAGTTGGAGAGTTTGATGGCGGGAGAAAGGAGGCCCGGAGGAGGAGCGGTTTAACCTTTCAGGGAGGCCTGTTTACCCCCCCCCCCCGACAACCCAGTCCCCAGGCCACCCCCGCCCCCCCAGTCCACCTCCCCCCCCCCGACACCCCAGGCCACCCCCTAACGATGGTAGTCACTGTCAGATGATAAACGCATTGATCACATAAATGAAGAAAGGAACTTAGAACAGGATTGACCTTTAATTCTAGGATACCATAAAAAAAAAAAAAAAAACTTTTTTGTAACTTTCAAAGCAGCTTGTCATTGTAGAAATATGATCCAACCAATCAAGAGACAAGCTCGTAAAACTACAGTAGTAAATTATGACTCAATGGCCAGGGCAGGATCAATAGGCAATATCACTAAAAATATCACAAGTTTTAAAACAGGATGGGCTTTAGGAACCTTAATGTCATTCAGTTTTAAAAAATATATTTTTTTGTCCTGACACGGGTCAGGAAAAAGGAAGATGTTGTGATGATTGGCTGGTGACAGAGACCTGTCGGATCTGAGATGGATGATCATTTGCCCAGCAGCGATGGTTATTACACCAGAAACAAGCTTATGAGACTGGGGAGAATGGCCAAGGTCCATACTCCACATATGTACGCACTGTCTGCGGTTAGGACACAACATTACAGCCGCAAAGCATTGTGGGCATGGCTACGTAACAAGTAAACAACAACATTTATTCACTGTTTATCCAAACTCCT
>NC_057945.1:40887235-40959735 GCF_018555375.3 Anguilla rostrata | reverse complement strand
TCTTTCCCTCAAATCAGTCTGGTTTGTAACTGGTGTTTGGAATTAGCCTGTTTTTGTCTTTAATCTCCTGTTCATGCGGAACCTTTTATAAACTAATCTGTTTATATATATTTTTTTTTCTGAAAACAAACACAAGATATCAACTTAAGAATTGACTTAATTTGTTCTTACCGCAGTGGGCCTTAGGGTAATTCTGATTCTGCAGTCATATTTGGCTAATATAAACCCGTTTGGTATTTGGCTTAAAATCTGCTCAACATCTGGAAGCTGCCACCGTTGCTGGATCTCTTCCACAACAGCAGTGGTCTCTAAATTTTCGCAAAGATTGCCCTCTAGTGGTTATTCCATGAAACGGGCCTAATTATTGCCCTTTTTTTAACCATCTCTCATATAGCGGTCTTGCATTTTACATTACATTACAGGCATTTGGCAGACGCTCTTATCCAGAGCGACGTGCAACAAAGTGTATAACCATAACCAGGAACAAGTATGATGAAACCCCTAGAGAGAAGTACGGTTCCAAGTGCAGGGAACAACCGCATAGTTCAACTTGGACCCTGAAGGTTAAACTGTTTAACACTAATACAAACGAGAACAGCAACGACGCGGTCTATGCAAAAATACAAGCAGTAGTTAAGACAGGTGCATTTAACTAAGTCGCCTACAAAACAGCTACCTAGTTACAACCCTAAGCTTACAGTCATTTACAGGGAGGTAGGGAGGAATGGGGAGAGGTGCAGCCTGAAGAAGTGAGTCTTCAGTCGTCGCTTGAAGTGGGTCAGTGTCTCAGCTGTTCTGACCTCCACGGGGAGGTCATTCCACCATTGTGGGGCCAGAACAGACAGGAGATGTGTTCGGGAAGCGCAGGTGCGAAGAGGGGGAGGTGCCAGGCGTCCTGAGGTAGCAGAACGGAGGGGTCTGGCTGGCATGTAGGGTTTAAATATCTTGAAATATAATTTTTGTTTATTGGTTTGTCTTTTTAAAGTTAAAAGTTTTTGGCAGAGCCTCAGAAGAGCTGCACGGTATCGTGTGGTTGATGGTTCTGACAGAAGCGTAGTATTATATGAGCAGGTTGCTGCAGTGGTGCTGGAGTTAGGCTGCTTACATCTCAGAAGCTGTAGGCCTGAGCTCTGGGCCCAGCCCTGCTACTGCAGCCCTCAGTCAGGTACATACAGTCTGAACCGCTGCAGTAAGTGAAAGGTGTGTAAATGATTAGCTGTCCCAGCATTCCCTGGGTCAGGGCGTGTGCCAGGTAAATAAACATCCATCATTTAAGGAACTGGAGCAGTCCCAGTCACACAACTCACCACTGAGCAGCCAGTCCCAGTCCCAGTCACACAACTCACCACTGAGCAGCCAGTCCCAGTCCCAGTCACACAACTCACCACTGAGCAGCCAGTCCCAGTCCCAGTCACACAACTCACCACTGAGCAGCCAGTCCCAGTCACACAACTCACCACTGAGCAGCCAGTCCCAGTCCCAGTCACACAACTCACCACTGAGCAGCCAGTCCCAGTCCCAGTCACACAACTCACCACTGAGCAGCCAGTCCCAGTCCCAGTCACACAACTCACCACTGAGCAGCCAGTCCCAGTCACACAACTCACCACTGAGCGGCCAGTCCCAGTCACACAACTCACCACTGAGCAGCCAGCCCAGTCCCAGTCACACAACTCACCACTGAGCAGCCAGTCCCAGTCACACAACTCACCACTGAGCAGCCAGTCCCAGTCACACAACTCACCACTGAGCAGCCAGTCCCAGTCACACAACTCACCACTGAGCAGCCAGTCCCAGTCACACAACTCACCACTGAGCAGCCAGTCCCAGTCATACAACTCACCACTGAGCAGCCAGTCCCAGTCACACAACTCACCACTGAGCAGCCAGTCCCAGTCACACAACTCACCACTGAGCAGCCAGTCCCAGTCATACAACTCACCACTGAGCAGCCAGTCCCAGTCCCAGTCACACAACTCACCACTGAGCAGCCAGTCCCAGTCACACAACTCACCACTGAGCAGCCAGTCCCAGTCCCAGTTACACAACGCAGAAATACCAACGCCACAGGAGGAGGAAACACGCAGGACCACGGAGTGGGTTTTTTTGGGAAAAATGTTTTTATATCCAAAGCAAACCACAGTCACAGGTTCTTCACCCCAAATGGCAGTAAAATGGGACAGGAAGTGGGGAGGAGGGTTAGAGGAGAGCAGTGCTCTCTACACAAACCTTCTCATTCCTGGAGCACATCGAAGCTTTCTGAAAAAGTCAAATACATCAGAATACAAAATCACAGTTCATAATAATTCTGCTACAATTCTGCAAAATTCCTGCCTTTCTTTGAAAATGCATAATTTATTGCAATGCGACCTTTCATATATACATATATATCATATTCACTGGCACACTTGTGTGTACGTATGTATGGATATATGTATGCATATAGTTATAAATGAGAGTAATATATATGTATGTAAACACACACACATATGGACATATAGGACTTTTTCTCTGATGAACAGAACAAACTTCATGCTGCTGTAGTATGATCACCTCAGTTTTATTTTTGACCTTGAGTGACACACCAGGTCAAAGATTTGCATAATAAAGAACAAAGGCTTCTGGGAGTGCTGGCAGTGTGCTGATTTCTCTTCAGTGTCGAAATCAAACAGTATAAGAAATCAAAAAAATACCCAAAGCAGGACAGACAGAATTGCACTGGGAAAAAAAGTTCTTTTTAAAACTCTGCAGAAACTTTATCAGAGGGAAAGCTATTCTGTAATGCCTAGGCATGTAGTGGACAGCTATAGGCACCTTAAATAAAAATCACAGCTCAATTTCACACTCCTATACAGTCATCTACTGTACAGTGGGTAAAATTCACATTCACAAAGAGCAAAGGGAAACGGACTGCAAGCAAAGAATAAATGTTCTTTTTGCCGAGTACATATGCAGTTAAAAAAATCTAATCAATATAAAAATGACATTGTACATTGTTTTGCATTTATTAGCCTGATGAGACATTCCTCAACACAAAGAAAAATACAGAACATAATACGCCTCCTCTCCTGCGACGCTATACTGGGCCTGTGCTTTAAATACTCTCTTGTCTGAGACAGAATATAAGGTCACTTTGGAATTAAAATCGAAAGGACAAAAACTAATTAAATACACTTAAGTGGCTTAATGGCATAAAACATGTCAATAAATCTGTCACTTAATAAAATTCTTTTTGTGTACAGTCAATAAAATAATACAGGTTTTCCAGTGCTATAGGAGAAAAACTTTTATATATAACAACAAATCCATTTCATTTTTTCATTATAATCGGTTTCAAACTTCCTTTTTACTTTACAGTTCATAAATTGGGTCAAATCCCATGTTTGACCCACCAGCAAATGGCGAAAGTGCCGAAGCTATTAGGACGTTTAGCCTGCTATGAAAGCACAAGCTTCTCGCCGCTGTGGGTCAGCCTCAGGGGTCAGCCTCTGTCTTAAGTGCTGCTGCTCCATGCTCTTGCACTGCACCTGCAGCTGCAGCGATGCGAGCTTTAGGACGTTGCCTGCTCTGTAGCACTGCACTGGGCGTAGCCTCGGTGCTGTCTTAGCCTGCTCTGTGCATGCACGTCGCACTGCACTGGAGCGTTAGCGCTACGGGCTCTTTAGCGAGTGCCTGTGCATGTGCACGCTCTGCACTGCACTGGAGCGTTAGCGCTACGGGCTCTTTAGCGAGCGCCTGTGCATGTGCACGCTCTGTACTGCACTGCACTGGAGCGTTAGCGCTACGGGCTCTTTAGCGAGTGCCTGTGCATGTGCACGCTCTGTACTGCACTGGAGCGTTAGTGCTACGGGCTCTTTAGCGAGTGCCTGTGCATGTGCACGCTCTGTACTGCACTGCACTGGAGCGTTAGCGCTACGGGCTCTTTAGCGAGTGCCTGTGCATGTGCACGCAGCCCTGTCTCTACACAGGTAGCTGCACACAGTTGACGGATGGTGGGCATCTCAAAGGATGCGAGGGACCCATTTTCGGCTGTTTCTGTCGTGCCTGGCCTGAGCGTTTGCAACAGCCCTCTGGGTCAATGGATCACTGTGCTAAAGCCTGTGTCACAGTGCTGATGACTGTGCTAAAGCCGGTGTTACAGTGCTGTGCTGATGACTGTGCTAAAGCCTGTGTTACAGTGCTGATGACTGTGCTAAAGCCTGTGTTACAGTGCTGATGACTGTGCTACATCCTGTGTGCAGTGCTGATGACTGTGCTAAAGCCTGTGTTACAGTGCTGATGACTGTTCTACAGCCTATGTGCAGTCCTGATGACTGTGCTAAAGCCTGTGTCACAGTGCTGATGACTGTGCTAAAGCCGGTGTTACAGTGCTGATGACTGTGCTACATCCTGTATGCAGTGCTGATGACTGAGCTAAAGCCTGTGTTGCAGTGCCGTGCTGATGACTGCTACAGCCTGTGTTACAGTGCGGTTCTGATGACTGTGCTAAAGCCTGTGTTACTCTGCTGTGCTGTGGCTTTATTCCTTCAGCTGCAACATCACTCAGGTCCGGCCAAAAAATGACAAAGAAAAGCTGCCTTTTACCTTTAAAAACAAAACAAAACATCATTTCCCTCACTTTTCTTTAAAAAAAATCCATAGACACAGTTGTGTTATTGACATTTAAGGCAGAGAGACTGGGGGCAGGGAGATGGGATGGAAGATTATGGGTAATAGATCTGTCAGCGTGTGGGCTGTGTTTGGGGCTGGAGGATTATGGGTAATAGATATGTCAGCGTGTGGGCTGTATTTGGGGCTGGAGGATCATGGGTAATGTGTCAGGAGTAGATGTGGCTGTGTTTGGGGATGGAAGATCATGGGTAATGTGTCAGGAGTAGATGTGGCTGTGTTTGGGGATGGAAGATCATGGGTAATGTGTCAGAAGTAGATGTGGCAGTGTTTGGGGATGGAGGATTATGGGTAATAGATATGTCTGTGTGTGGCTGTGTTTGTGGGCTGTTTTTGGGGATGGAGGATTATGGGTAATAGATATGTCTGTGTGTGGCTGTGTTTGTGGGCTGTTTTTGGGGATGGAGGATTATGGGTAATAGATATGTCTGTGTGTGGCTGTGTTTGTGGGCTGTGTTTGTGCTGCACAGGAAATGGAACAGGAACCCTGCAGTGATGACGTTTGTGAGGGCAGCAACCGCATGCTTGTGCGAGTGTGTGTGTGTGTGAGTATACGTATGTGTATGTATATACGTATGTGTGTGTATGTATATGTATATGAGTGTGAGTGTATATGTGTATACGTAAATGAGTATGAGGTCACAGTATATCTGAGTGTGTGTATATGTATACAGTATGAGTGTGTGTGTTTCTGAGTGTGTATATGAGTGTGAGGTCACAGTATATCTGAGTGGGTGTACATGTATGTGTGTGTGTGTGTGTGTGTGTGTGTATATGTGTATGTGTAAGTATGAGGTCACAGTATATCTGAGTGTGTGTATGTGTATATGAGTGTGTAAATGTACATGTATATGTATGTGTAAGTATGAGGTCACAGTATGTCTGAGTGTGTGTATGCATATATGAGTGTGTATATGTACATGTATATGTATGTGTAAGTATGAGGTCACAGTATGTCTGAGTGTGTGTATGCGTATATGAGTGTGTATATGTACATGTATATGTATGTGTAAGTATGAGGTCACAGTATGTCTGAGTGTGTGTATGCGTATATGAGTGTGTATATGTACATGTATATGTATGTGTAAGTATGAGGTCACAGTATGTCTGAGTGTGTGTATGCGTATATGAGTGTGTATATGTACATGTATATGTATGTGTAAGTATGAGGTCACAGTATGTCTGAGTCCTCGATGCTGAAGCTGCTACGTCGGCTGCTGTCCACGGACTCCTGGGGGGACATGGCGGAGAGCAGGGGGTCCCCCCCGAGTGGGGACAGGGCCTCCTCCATCAGCATGAACCCCAAATCAGCCCCCTTCTTCCCGGGGCCCCCCAGGGCCGACAGCTCGCTCAGCTGGGTCAGGGGGTCAGTGTACAGGGGCCCCCCGTCGCACAGGTCCAGCGACTGAGCAAAGTCAAAGTGCTGGGAGCTCCCCACGGTGGGGTACTGCAGGGGCTGCCGGCCGGGGTGGGGGGCGTGGGTTGGGTGGCCGGGGTGGGGGGGCCGCAGATCCCCCCCCGCCTGCTCCTCCGGGCTGCTCAGGACTGAAGGCGAGTTACTAGGAAGGCCGTGGAGTCGAGCCTGCATCTCCAGCTCCTGGGGACAAAGCACATAGCTGTAAAATAATATGCTTCTACGCTGGAGAACAGGGAAAATCTAGAGTGGCATTTCAAGGTTCTTACTTTAATGCATGTTCATGTACTTGTGTGTCTGTACAGGTGTGCACCTGGACAGGTAAAGGTGTGTGACTGGCCTGTTCCCACCACAGTAGGTTGGGCTTGTTTTTGAGGGTACAGCGCCCCCTATCTTCTCCTCCTGCAGTGCGTGATATGGGTGGCTGTGTGGTGTGGCGGTTTGGGAATGTGCTGCAGCTCTGACGCGGCAGGCTGGATTCCCAGAATTCCTGCATATTTATCCCCCTGTATAAACGGCCTGAATGCAGAGAGTGTAATCGGTCGCTGTGGAGAGGACTGTCTGAGGTTTAAATGTTTAAATGTTGGTGTACTGGAGGATGCTGGCTCTCGGGTGGGGCGCAGCAGAGCGGCAGGGACAGCAGCAGGATGCTGCGTTGCTAGGCGACGCCCGGGTACCTGGATGCGGAGCCACAGCTGCTTGTTGGCCATCTCCATGCGCTTGAAGTTGTTCTCCACCTCGCGGGTGCGCTGCATGTCCCGCTGCATGCGCTTAATGTACTCCACCGAGGCCCGCAGGATCGTGCCTTTGTTCCAGCGCACGTCCCTGAGGGGGGGGGGGGCCGGGGGAGAAGTCAGGGAGAGGGGGAGGAGTCGAGGGAGTGATGGGGAGGAGTTGAGGAGATAGTGGAGGTGGAGTCAGTTTTCTCTGTCTGGCTTGCCATGCCTGCTCTGAGCTCTAAGGGTAACAATAAAACCTTGCTTGTAAGTAATAATAAAAAAAGGCATACATTTATTGTGCTATTATTGTGAGTCTAGTTTTTTTTATCAGAATGCATGTCCTGCATTCCAAAGACGCAGCATTCCTTGAGCTAGCACGACCACAGGAACACTTAGAGCAAAACAGGGTGAAAACGCTTCCTAGTGTGAACATATAAAACGCTTCCTAGTGTGAACATATAAAACGCTTCCTAGTGTGAACATATAAAACGCTTCCTAGTGGGAACATATAAAACGCTTCCTAGTGTGAACATATAAAACGCTTCCTAGTGGGAACATATAAAACGCTTCCTAGTGGGAACATATAAAACGCTTCCTAGTGTGAACATATAAAACGCTTCCTAGTGGGAACATATAAAACGCTTCCTAGTGTGAACATATAAAACGCTTCCTAGTGTGAACATATAAAACGCTTCCTAGTGTGAACATATAAAACGCTTCCTAGTGTGAACATATAAACGCTTCCTAGTGTGAGCATATAAAACGCTTCCTAGTGTGAACATATAAAACGCTTCCTAGTGTGAACATATAAAACGCTTCCTAGTGTGAACATATAAAACGCTTCCTAGTGTGAACATATAAAACGCTTCCTAGTGTGAACATATAAAACGCTTCCTAGTGGGAACATATAAAACGCTTCCTAGTGTGAACATATAAAACGCTTCCTAGTGTGAGCATATAAAACGCTTCCTAGTGTGAGCATATAAAACGCTTCCTAGTGGGAACATATAAAACGCTTCCTAGTGTGAACATATAAAACACTTCCTAGTGTGAACATATAAAACGCTTCCTAGTGTGAACATATAAAACGCTTCCTAGTGTGAACATATAAAACGCTTCCTAGTGTGAGCATATAAAACGCTTCCTAGTGTGACATATAAAACGCTTCCTAGTGTGAACATATAAAACGCTTCCTAGTGTGAACATATAAAACACTTCCTAGTGTGAACATATAAAAACGCTTCCTAGTGGGAACATATAAAAACGCTTCCTAGTGTGAACATATAAAACGCTTCCTAGTGTGAACATATAAAACGCTTCCTAGTGTGAACATATAAAACGCTTCCTAGTGTGAACATATAAAACGCTTCCTAGTGTGAACATATAAACGCTTCCTAGTGTGAACATATAAAACGCTTCCTAGTGTGAACATATAAAACGCTTCCTAGTGGGAACATATAAAACGCTTCCTAGTGTGAACATATAAAACGCTTCCTAGTGTGAACATATAAAACGCTTCCTAGTGTGAACATATAAAACGCTTCCTAGTGTGAACATATAAAACGCTTCCTAGTGGGAACATATAAAACGCTTCCTAGTGGGAACATATAAAACGCTTCCTAGTGGGAACATATAAAACGCTTCCTAGTGGGAACATATAAAACGCTTCCTAGTGGGAGCATATAAAACGCTTCCTAGTGTGAACGTATAAAACGCTTCCTAGTGTGAACGTATAAAACGCTTCCTAGTGTGAACGTATAAAAAGCTTCCTAGTGTGAACGTATAAAACGCTTCCTAGTGTGAACGTATAAAACGCTTCCTAGTGTGAACATATAAAACGCTTCCTAGTGGGAACGTATAAAACGCTTCCTAGTGGGAACGTATAAAACGCTTCCTAGTGGGAACGTATAAAACGCTTCCTAGTGGGAACGTATAAAACGCTTCCTAGTGTGAACGTATAAAACGCTTCCTAGTGGGAACATATAAAACGCTTCCTAGTGTGAACATATAAAACGCTTCCTAGTGGGAACATATAAAACGCTTCCTAGTGGGAACGTATAAAACGCTTCCTAGTGGGAACGTATAAAACGCTTCCTAGTGTGAACATATAAAACGCTTCCTAGTGTGAACATATAAAACGCTTCCTAGTGGGAACATATAAAACGCTTCCTAGTGTGAACATATAAAACGCTTCCTAGTGTGAACATATAAAACGCTTCCTAGTGTGAACATATAAAACGCTTCCTAGTGTGAACATATAAAACGCTTCCTAGTGTGAACATATAAAACGCTTCCTAGTGTGAACATATAAAACGCTTCCTAGTGTGAACATATAAAACGCTTCCTAGTGTGAACATATAAAACGCTTCCTAGTGTGAACATATAAAACGCTTCCTAGTGTGAACATATAAAACGCTTCCTAGTGTGAACATATAAAACGCTTCCTAGTGTGAACATATAAAACGCTTCCTAGTGTGAACATATAAAACGCTTCCTAGTGTGAACATATAAAACGCTTCCTAGTGTGAGCATATAAAACGCTTCCTAGTGTGAACATATAAAACGCTTCCTAGTGTGAACATATAAAACGCTTCCTAGTGTGAACATATAAAACGCTTCCTAGTGTGAACATATAAAACGCTTCCTAGTGTGAACATATAAAACGCTTCCTAGTGTGAACATATAAAACGCTTCCTAGTGTGAACATATAAAACGCTTCCTAGTGGGAACATATAAACGCTTCCTAGTGTGAACATATAAAACGCTTCCTAGTGTGAACATATAAAACGCTTCCTAGTGTGAACATATAAAACGCTTCCTAGTGTGAACATATAAAACGCTTCCTAGTGTGAACATATAAAACGCTTCCTAGTGGGAACATATAAACGCTTCCTAGTGTGAACATATAAAACGCTTCCTAGTGTGAACATATAAAACGCTTCCTAGTGTGAACATATAAAACGCTTCCTAGTGTGAACATATAAAACGCTTCCTAGTGGGAACATATAAAACGCTTCCTAGTGTGAACATATAAAACGCTTCCTAGTGTGAACATATAAAACGCTTCCTAGTGTGAACATATAAAACGCTTCCTAGTGTGAACATATAAAACGCCTCCAAATTGACCCCGTCTGCCCTAAAGCGACTCAGCTTCCGGAAGTTTCCGGTCTTGGCGTTCAGAGCATTGTTTGAGTTTCACACTCGAGCACCTACGTGGCTGTTTGACCCCCAGGCCACACCTCCGCTCTCCCTGGATCCCGCTGACGCTCATTATGCTTCATTAGGCCACCCGTCCCTGTCCTCAGGCGACCCTGACCTTGGATTTCAGTTCTTTAGCTTCGCTCCTAAACGTCCGGGACCCCACTGCCCAGCGTAACGGGGCATCAGGGCCCCCCGAAAGCACCCCGCGAGTTTATACTGCCCCAGTGTTCAGCACGCTCAGCAAACTGTGTGCTGGCTTCACGGCTGTGCAGTCATTTACATACAGACTGTATGAAACCACAGGTCAGGTGCAGCCCCTGGGGTTCAGGCCACTGACTAGAGGGAGTGAGTTTGAGTTTACTCTGTTGGTTCTTCTTCAGGAGTGAACCCGTTGTTCTCATAGATATTGCAACTTTTCAGCTAGGAAGTGAGGTTGAAAATCGGAAAAATACAGCAGTTCCAAAATCAAACGTGAAACATGACAGGAAAAGGGTGGGGGCAGACATGACTGAAAATAACTTTCTATTTTTTTTGTTTTTACCAGGAAGTGAAAGTGTGACTTACAGGTCGTTGGTTTTGGGGATCATGGTTCCCAGCTCTTTGATGCGGTCATTGATGTTGAATCTCCTCCTCCTTTCAACTGCAGATGAGCAGAGAGCAGAATGAAGCAGCTGTTAGTGCCTGCTGTTGTGGGGGAGGGAAACAGTGCGCCTAATGCGTGTTAAACACCAACCCCAGGGAGTGTTTTAGTTGGACAGCAGTTAGCAAACGGCACATGGCCAGTCTTGCAGGAGCTTGCTAACGCCAACCTGCATTCTCCCAGCCCGGTATTCCCTTAGTTCTGTTCTCCTGGAAGCGCTCTTTCAACCACATTAGTGTGCCATCTGTTAAATGACACAAGAAAACTTTGTCTTCTACAAAGCGTCCTCAACTATCCATCAACTAGATATCAACCTTTGTGTCACTTTTAACATAAGAGTGCAGCGTGAGCTCCCCCTTTAGTTTTTACCCTGTAACTGCAGGACAAGCGATCTGGTTGGCAGAAACTTACAGCTGTATAAAGCGATGACATTCCTGAGTACGGCAACCCTTCCCCCCTCACCCCCCCCCCCCCCCTTACTTACAGGCAATTACATTTTAATGCCACCCCAGCAGAACTCTCCTGGTTAAAGATACACCAGCAGGCTGCAGGACTTCAGCTGAATGTGCCAGCGTAGGGCGGCGGAGAGTAGGGGAGCGGGTCATGCAGGGGGGCACAGAGGGGTACAGCTCAATCGCAGGGTGCAGGGGTGATACAGCAGGGGGGTATAGCAGGGGGGGGTAAAATTAAATAAAAACTCACTCAGGTTGTGGTTGTCCTTCTTCTGTCTCTCCTTGGCCATTGCTCGTGCTTCTGCATCTTGACAAAAACAAAAAGCAGATATAAGATCTGTCTGTACTGCAGATCTATAATCCCTGTCTGTACTGCAGATATATGGACATTCCGTGGAAAGTAGGAGTTCAGACCTGCTGAAACCATGCCCCACCTGACAGGTCGGTTTGCAGTCGTTAAATAACCAGGATAATAAAGTGAGTTCTGCAGGTCTCATAGTTCACAGTGGAAACATAAAGCTGAACGAGGTAGTTGGCATGATTCAGTAAATATATAGCTTCATGAAAATGAAAGAATAAAAGCATCAGGCAGATGAACAGCAATGACCCAGGGAACCTGCTGTAAAGAACTCAACCCCACATGCCCCTGTGACTTTAAAGGGCATTTACAGGGTTTTTAAACTTTACTTTGAGCCAAAATATTATCACAAGCATCATGCTGAATATGATACATAAGTTATGATTTCATTATCTGCAGTGATCTGCACAGCTCACGCACGCTGCCTGTTAAAGCACCTGCATGCTTATGAGAGACATTCAAGCGATTATCTTTGCATAAGGACTCAACACGGTAACTAACTATATACACGGTACTCTACACGGTAACTAACTATATAAAGGGGACTTTGTATTAAATACCTTGTCACATATGTAGTACACACACCCGCACACACGGACGTGCAAATCCTAAAAAACTATTTTTTCAGAAATAGGGGAGTATTCCGAGGTAATTCAGCTGCCTCCTTGTGATAGACTCTTTCTCGCTCCGACTGAAAGACCAGGACGTCAATTATCTCTCGTCTTCAAAGGTTCTCGTACATTATGCGCGATTTATACATTTAAATGTTGTGGCTACAGCAGTGGAGCAGCACGCTCAGCTCAGTTAGCTCCAGCTTGGCTTGGGTTCCGGTGGTGGATCCTACGCCAGTTAAACATGGGTTGGTTACGTTGCCAGATTGAGAGAGTTCTTTAGCCAGTTAAACATGGGTTGGTTACGTTGCCAGATTGAGAGAGTTCTTCAGCCAGTTAAACATGGGTTGGTTAGGTTGCCATATTGGGAGACATTCTATTCAGCCAATTAAACATGGGATAGTTGCATTGCCAGATTGTGAGAGTAATTCAGCCAATTAAACATGAGTAGGTTAGGTTGCCACATTGGGTGAGTTATTCAGCCAATTACACACGGGATGCTTAGGTTGCCAGATTGAGAGAGCCGGTGTGGGATTTTGACCAGGACAGTGGAGAACCCCCAGCGTGTTACGGTGAGTGATTATTTACATGTGAGTGAGCCAGGGCTGCATTTACAGGCATGTTAAGAGAGATTAGGGAGGGGTAAGGGTGCGGTGGGGTTCCTACCCGACAGCTCCTTCTTGATGGCGAGGTTGGCGGGGCAGGAGTTGCTGGTCATGGCGATGCCGGCTCCAGGCATTCCGGGCGTGGTGTAGACATCCATGTGACTGCTGGACAAGGGCAGCTACACAGGTACACAGGTACATCAGAGAACAGTGTCAGAACACAGGTACCTCACAGAACAGCCTCAGAACACAGGTACACCACAGAACAGCCTCAGAACACAGGTACCTCACAGAACAGTCTCAGAACACAGGTACACCACAGAACAGCCTCAGAACACAGGTACACCACAGAACAGCCTCAGAACACAGGTACCTCACAGAACAGCCTCAGAACACAGGTACATCACAGAACAGCCTCAGAACACAGGTACACCAGACAGCTCAACACAGACCTCACAGACAGTGTCAGAACACAGGTACACCACAGAACAGCCTCAGAACACAGGTACACCACAGAACAGCCTCAGAACACAGGTACACCACAGAACAGCCTCAGAACACAGGTACACCACAGAACAGCCTCAGAACACAGGTACACCACTGAACAGCCTAAAAGGCAATATTTGAAAGAATCAAGGAATGGGACTGTCCCCTAGAAATGATCTTGAGTTCACTGGTAATACTATTTGGCGTTTGGTGTTGTGTGTCCTGTAGATAAAAAGCTGTCACATTTTAAGCTTCAGCCCAGAGTCTGTAGCTGGAGGAAGCCAGCCGTTGGCCCCTGTCCACTCAACGCTTTGGTACTGGACGTGCGGCCCTGTTAGTGATTTTCCAGTTTCTTACTCTCACAACAACCCCGGCTGGCCTTGACGCAGGAATCCGTCTCTGAGAGAACGGCGTGAGAGCAGGATTAACGACGCTGCGGTGTGCTCTTTGTCTCCCTGGCAGACGAGCGTGTTCAGAAGCTGAGCTGCAGAAGCGCGCCTGAGTTTGCATCTTGGGCAGAGCCGTAAAACAGCGATAGCCTGCCGATAGTGTGCTGATAAGACGCCTCAGGAGGGGAAACTGAGCACTATCAGCTCATCTCTTATCGTTTTATTGTTTTATTCCTCCTATAGCCTTTATTCTGTCCTAAACGCGTCACTATAATTGTCCACAGATCTTTTTTCTCCACAAATGAGCTCTGGCAGATAAGTGCAGATAGCTTATCGCACGGACTACTGAAGAGAAACAAACAAACACTGAGCTCAGCGCTCACAGATCTGCACCTCTTTCTCTTTCTCGTATGACGAGCCCTGAAAGGATTTAAAGGATATTTAAAGGGTTCACGGGGACGTTCGCTCTGACACCTCTGCAGGTAACACACACAGGTAAGCAGGACAGCTAAGAGTCAACACAAGAGTGCATCGTCCTTTACTCTGAGATAAACGAGACACGATAATTACATCCTTTATTTCCTTCCAACAGTAAAAAAAAAAAAATTCATTTAACGGACCACTTGATTTGAACTGATAAGTGAGCGTCTGGACAAATTGAAGACTTGCTTCCGTCAGTTTGGCCATAAAGTTAAGGGAGGAAAAAGCAGCACAGAGTAAGAATAAGTCCTTTCAAAATCTCCATCTGGGGACGAACACTAGCTTCATTCATGGAGTAATTATTAACTTAGTTAATTAAAAAAAGTGCAACAGTAGCCAACGCAGAGAAAATTCCAGAGTGTAATCGAGGGTCATTTCAGAAAGCATATAGCTGAAAACACATAGCTCTGTTTAAGCAAACCTGTCAGTTCCCAAAGACACACAGACACAGACACACACACACATGCACGCACGCACACACACACACACACACACACACACACACACAGACACACACACACACACGCACACACACCAGCCGCCGCACACCCACACACCACAGCCACGCACACGCACCACACGACGCACGCACGCCACAACCACACCACACGCCACACACACATGCACGCACACACACCAACCACACAACAACACGACACACACACCACACACACATTAGCACACAAACACCACACACCCCTACCACCACACTGGGGTTAGCGACAATGAGACACAGGAGGGCTAATCAATAACCAGTTATCCACAGAATCTCTGGATAACTCGCTCACACACCGCTGCATAGAAACTGCACAATGTAAAGAAAACAAACATCTGGTGGATGTAATCTGGTGTGGACCTGGGAGATGGGAGTCCTAACCTGCTCTATTCTGCAGCAGTGCTCTAAAGCAGTCAACAAAGAGAACTCTGACATCTCGCTGTTTGGAAACCTGTCCTTGCCAATTCAATAGCCCCAGACAAAGCTGAGCCCTGTCACATCGGGGCAAACATGCGACTCGAGCAGGAGAAAAGGTTTCCAGCAACCTTCAGGCTTAGTACAAATATCTGCTGCAGTGAGTTTCAGCATTTGGGAGTAAAAAACATTCCAGTTAAATTCAATCTCTCAGTCACTGAAGAGGGCCGTGTGTTGTCTCTCTGAAAGGAACGGCATTCTCCAGCCTGTGTTGGGTTTTGCTGAGGAGCCTCCTCTCCACGCACTGGCTGAGTTAAAACCCCTGCTCTGCTTACCAGCTGGATCGGCTCCCCGTCCAGAACCTCGAGGATGGCGAAGGTCTTTCCCGTCTCTTTCATTTTGCCTCAGACTGTCCCCGCGATGTGGACGGGCCTCCCTGCGCGACTCGGTCCTCTCCCTCCCCAGGACTCTCCCCTGATGCTCCTAAACTCTCCTCTAACTGCCCCAGGCAGAAAAAGGTGAACTTTCCCCCCTGTAGACTTTCAACCTGTTTTTTCCTCCGCGATTCTCCTTCAGAAGTGCCCTGTAAACAGGTTGAACTCTAACTGGATGGAGCTTAATTGTTAATTTGATCGGAGGCCGTAAATAACTACAGATCAAAGTACTCGGGTTCGCTTCACAGACTGGGGGGGGCGGATGGGGGGGGCATTCCTCAGCGGCATTCCGTCCCGAGATGTCTCTCATCTCTCCGCAGACCTTGCAGGGCCCTCTCTCTCTCTCTCTCTCTCGCTGGCTTTTTACCGCAGAATCTTGTGCCAGTGGTATAAAGCACTTAAACACTTAGCGAGGGGGGCAGGCTTCCTGCGGATATTGGCTGAGCGCTGCTGCTCATTTCAGTGCGGATCAGAGGTTACCCAGCAGCCTCTGCGCGTGAAGCGGCTGCAAGCTGCTTTTCACCCGTCTGCATCTCAAATAAAATCAGCTCCAAAAAAAAAAACCCCCCAAAAAACCGCACGACTTAATAAACAAACCGCCCATGTGCCGTTGCTCAGCTCTGGTGTGAGAAACGGCTGCTTTCTAAGAGCGCTGCGGGGAAGCGGGACAAAGATCCTACTTGTCAGAAGCGTTTAAAAAAGAGAAAAACGTCAAATGAGAGATAACTTGGCCCGGCCCGGCTCGGTCACATGTGGCCTCTTGCACAACAGGAAGGTCTCACAATTACACCAAAATAGCCGCGCGCCGGGGGCATGAAGGAGGCCTTTCATTCTGCTTTTCCAGCGCCTGGCGCACGGCACACCCCACACTGCGGGACGCGCACGCCGCTGACGGGGTCACTCACTGTGTTTGGCATCTGAACCATGGGGTCAATGTACCCCTGCACGTCGTCGTAGCTGGACTGCAAACTGATGATGTCATCGATGACGTCATCCATCTTGATGTGGTGGGGGGGGGGGAGAAATCATTTATATGTTTAGTAAGTGCACTGTCGCAAGGAGACAAAACATAAGACACTGCACAAAAAAAGTAGAATTACAGTTAGTGCCTCTATTGGCTCCTGATCTCCCAATAGGAAAGCAGATATTCAGTTACAGTGAATGGGAGACTTTCAGCGGCCTGCTGACAGAGATGGTACTTGGGAAACTCTGGAGTTTGTGGTGACCTGTTAATTTACCGCTCAGCCTGCAGAGCTTAGCGCCTCAGCTGGGCCACCATGCAGCCGGCTGCAGGCAGAGAGCCGGGCGGGAACGCCAGCGGGAACGCCGACGGGAACGCCGACGGGACCAAAGTCTGCCCCGCGCAGGAGCTTTAACTACACGCTGCTGCCCTGTCACTCTTTAAACCCTAATTACACTGGCCCCGGCTGTAATGGGGCAGTTACACTCACCCCGGCTGTAATGGGGCAGTTACACTGGCCCGGCTGTAATGGGGCAGTTACACTCACCCCGGCTGTAATGGGGCAGTTACACTGGCCCCGGCTGTAATGGGGCAGTTACACTGGCCCGGCTGTAATGGGGCAGTTACACTGGCCCCGGCTGTAATGGGGCAGTTACACTGGCCCCGGCTGTAATGGGGCAGTTACACTGGCCCCGGCTGTAATGGGGCAGTTACACTCACCCCGGCTGTAATGGGGCAGTTACACTGGCCCCGGCTGTAATGGGGCAGTTACACTCGCCCCGGCTGTAATGGGGCAGTTACACTCGCCCCGGCTGTAATGGGGCAGTTACACTCGCCCCGGCTGTAATGGGGCAGTTACACTGGCCCGCTTAATGGGCAGTTACACAACTCGCCCGGCTGTAATGGGGCAGTTACACTCCCGGCTGTAATGGGGCAGTTACACTCGCCCGGCTGTAATGGGGCAGTTACACTCGCCCGCGTATGGCAGTTCACTGCCGCTATGGGGCAGTTACACTGGCCCGGCTGTAATGGGGCAGTTACACTGGCCCGGCTGTAATGGGGCAGTTACACTGACCCCGGCTGTAATGGGGCAGTTACACTGGCCCGGCTGTAATGGGGCAGTTACACTGGCCCGGCTGTAATGGGGCAGTTACACTGGCCCGGCTGTAATGGGGCAGTTAAACCACAGTGAAGGCGGAGTTTGCGCCGCGACCTTTGTGTGCGATCGAGTCTTAGATACCTGCGCTGAGGTCTGCGCAGCTGAGAGAGCTGTGAGCGGAACCAGGACTGGAATTCCCTCCGGAACGCCAGCCCGGAACGCCGACCGGAACGTTTGCATAACGCTGAGCTAACATTGTGACATCACAATTAGCTGCCGCACTGTTGCATTAATGTTCTGAGAATATACTTCCTTGTCGGTCGGTGTGTTTTCTGTTTATAGTGACAGTAATGTCAGCCACGGATAAGCGTACCTGTTACAGCCAAACACCTCATTTAGAAGCTAATACTGTGCCAAGAAAAGCTTTTAATGAACATTCTTTTTTTGCTTTTTGGAATATATTTAAACTTGGATTTTCTTACAGTGATGACTTCACTTTGGTTAGCTGTCCCCCTTTTTAAGACATTGTCATTTCATTATTTTTTATACCGCTGGATTGCACTGGCATGTTTAGTCCATCTAAATGGATGCTACAGACTGTCAGTAAAAGTTTTTATTCTCATGTAATGGAAACCGTTTAGATTCCTGCTTCTGTGTCTGTGGCTATGCCTAACAGAACCTCAGTGTGTTCACACATTGGTAATGATTGTTCAGTCAGAAATGCGATTCAGAGGCCAACATAAATTTGACCCTAAGGAGATTTTTAAAAATTATTTTTAGACCCATATGAACATTTTTCCTTCAGGTTAGCATCTCACAGCAGGCAGCTTGTTCTGGGGGATTATGGGAAGACAAGCGGATTTTTGCAGACAGAAATACCTCAGGGAGGGGGGGTGGGGTGGGGCGGGGGTTTGGGGGCGGGGGGGTCGTACCTCGTTCTCGCGGGCCCCGTTGCCGATGTCCAGCAGGGCCATGGGGCTGTTGGGGGTGCTGTTTCCCGAGGAGCCCATGAGCTGCTCGGCGCGGATGTGGGGCGAGGGCAGAGGGGGCGGGGCTGTGGGCGGCGGGGGGGGCGGGGGGGGCGAGGCTGTGTTGCCTGCTTGCTGGTGTAGGTGGCTGACAGGTACTCCTTCAGCTGCTGCCGCTGGGACTGGCGGATGTGGTAGTCTGTCGGGTTCTCCAGGTGCGTCTGTACCTGTGTGGGGGAGGGGGGGGGGTAGAGAATTAGATTTATTTATTACACGGCTTTGTGGAATGCTCCATTCTGATTGGCCACTTCAGGCATTCTATGGTCCAATATTTCTGAATAATGACTGCTACTATGGGCAACAGAGTGCTTTAAAAAAGCTCCCACTTGAGGAGATGAAAGTGTCCTCTGATTGAGGGGGGTTTACTGAATGGCTTTTGTCCTTGGAGGGGGTGAGTGTGTTTGGTGGAACCCGGGGGAGCACTGCGCATGCTGATCAGTGCTGCAGGCAGGTCGCAGCGTTTTTAGGTTTGATTTATAACCCCCTCCGCCCCCCTCCCGGGCCGCCGGACCGCTATGTCCTGCCAGGTTGTGAGGGACTGTCACCGTACAGGATGTCCTGGATAGAGCACACGCTGTCTGCCAGTCACCCCCCCCCATGTGAGCCCCTGCCCCCGTTCCAGGCACGGACCCAAGCGCTTGTGTAACGTCAGGGTTTAAATCCGGCTGGTGGGGGGCTGGGTGGGGGCAGGGGGAGGGCTGGATTTTGGGGTAAGAGGTCATGCCAGATTGGCCTCATTCCTTCACATCAAAGCCAGGAAGAATTAAGAGAATTTTTTTTACTCTTTACAAGAATGCCACCCCCCCCCCCCCCCAAAAATAATCTTCTGAAGACTTCTAACCCTCAAACACGGTCTTGGAAAGCTGTCCATATGTGCCTATTTTCATTTAGTTTCTTTGGCATAGAAGGTGTGTGTGTGTGCTGGTATAGGCATGCGCGCACACTTGTGTATGATGGGGTGGGGGTCCTGTATATTGCAGTGGGGGTGCTGTATATTGCAGTGGGTGGGGGTGCTGTATATTGCAGTGGATGGGGGTGCTGTATATTGCAGTGGGTGGGGGTGATGTATATTGCAGTGGGTGGGGGTGCTGTATATTGCAGTGGGGGGGTGCTGTATATTGCAGTGGGGGGTGCTGTATATTTCAGTGGGTGGGGTGCTGTATATTGCAGTGGGGGTGCTGTATATTGCAGTGGGTGGGGGTGCTGTATATTGCAGTAGAGTGGGGGTACAGTGGGTGGGGGTGCTGTATATTGCAGTAGAGTGGGGGTACAGGGGGAGGGTTGTAGCGGGGTAGGGGTGCAGTGGGTGGGGGTGCTGTATATTGCAGTGGGGGGTGCTGTATATTGCAGTAGAGTGGGGGTACAGGGGGAGGGTTGTAGCGGGGTAGGGGTGCAGTGGGTGAGGGTGCTGTATATTGCAGTGGGGGGGTGCTGTATATTGCAGTAGAGTGGGGGTACAGGGGGAGGGTTGTAGCGGGGTAGGGGTGCAGGTTGGCAGACTGTCTTATTCAGGGTGAAATTGCGGTGTTCTGATTCACGCGGCAGGCCTTTTGGACGCTGTCTCTACCTACATCTGCTCCAGCACAGAGTGGAGTCCACACTGTATCTGCTTACCTACATCTGCTCCAGCACAGAGTGGATTACACGCTGTATCTGGTTCCCTACATCTGCTCCAGCACAGAGTGGATTACACACTGTATCTGGTTACCTACATCTGCTCCAGCACAGAGTGGATTACACACTGTATCTGGTTCCCTACATCTGCTCCAGCACAGAGTGGATTACACACTGTATCTGCTTACCTACATCTGCTCCAGCACAGAGTGGATTACACACTGTATCTGCTTACCTACATCTGCTCCAGCACAGAGTGGATTACACACTGTATCTGGTTCCCTACATCTGCTCCAGCACAGAGTGGATTACACACTGTATCTGCTTACCTACATCTGCTCCAGCACAGAGTGGATTACACACTGTATCTGCTTACCTACATCTGCTCCAGCACAGAGTGGATTACACGCTGTATCTGGTTCCCTACATCTGCTCCAGCACAGAGTGGATTACACACTGTATCTGGTTCCCTACATCTGCTCCAGCACAGAGTGGATTACACGCTGTATCTGGTTCCCTACATCTGCTCCAGCACAGATGTGGATTACCACACTGTACGTCTGGTTACCGTACATGCTGCTCCAGCACAAGTGGATTACACACTGTATCTGCTTACCTACATCTGCTCCAGCACAGAGTGGATTACACACTGTATCTGCTTACCTACATCTGCTCCAGCACAGAGTGGATTACACGCTGTATCTGCTTACCTACATCTGCTCCAGCACAGAGTGGATTACACACTGTATCTGCTTACCTACATCTGCTCCAGCACAGAGTGGATTACACGCTGTATCTGGTTCCCTACATCTGCTCCAGCACAGAGTGGATTACACGCTGTATCTGGTTCCCTACATCTGCTCCAGCACAGAGTGGATTACATGCTGTATCTGGTTCCCTACATCTGCTCCAGCACAGAGTGGACTCCACACTGTATCTGCTTACCTACATCTGCTCCAGCACAGAGTGGATTACACACTGTATCTGGTTCCCTACATCTGCTCCAGCACAGAGTGGATTACACGCTGTTCTCCTAACACAGCACTGCTCCGCCCTGCTTTATCAGCCAAGCACACAAGGCTGCGCTCGCCACTGTTATTCCAGTTTTTATACAAGGAAGGAATTTTAGTGTTTAGTGTTCACAGTGCCCGCTGAATCTTTTGGCTGTCCTCTGCAGGAAACACAAAGAAACTATTTAGGCAAAAAGTTTGTTTTTGAGTGTAGGTGACATCGCAAGGCATGCACGTACTTTCTGCATGTGAACCCCTAACTGCTACCTGTGCAGGTAACCTGTGCATGCTACCTGTGCTGTCCTGACTGGCGGTAACACAGAAACTGAACAAACAGGCACTGCTTCAGCCTCTGCTGTTGACCCCATCAGTAGGGCTCAGGAAAGCCACCTGCCCTGATACACACATAAAATCTGCTTCATCTGGGACAACCAATCATAAAATTTGCTTCATTTGGGACAACCAATCACAGCTGAGTCAAGTGCAGCCATCTCTGAAATCTGAATGATTTCTTTCCACAAACACATTTTTTTAAATTTGCCACAATATACTTTTAATTTGGTTTATTATATTAAATACTATCAAACCGTGGAATAAACACATTGTCCTCAAACATTTTCAATGGAATCACAAAAATATAAACCTACAGGAAATAGAAATAACACTTAACCCTGCACCACGGATAACCTGAAGAACCTCTGTAAAGCAAAATTAAGGGTCTCAATTTTTAACAACTCAAAATATATTTTGGTTTTAGAGGTAACGTCGAAGCCAGCTGCGCCAGAAACTGAGGTCTGAGCGGGTTTGGGTGTGAGGGTGAGGACGCCAGGTCTGGGGGGGTGTGAGGGTGAGGATGCCAGGTCTGCGGGGGTTTGGGTGTGAGGGTGAGGATGCCAGGTCTGCGGGGGTTTGGGTGTGAGGGTGAGGATGCCAGGTCTGCGGGGTTTGGGTGTGAGGGTGAGGACGCCAGGACTGGGGGGTGTGAGGGTGAGGACGCCAGGTTTGGGGGTGTGAGGGTGAGGATGCCAGGTCTGAGCGGGTTTGGGTGTGAGGGTGAGGACGCCAGGTCTGGGGGTGTGAGGGTGAGGACGCCAGGTCTGCGGGGGTTTGGGTGTGAGGGTGAGGACGCCAGGTCTGGGGGGGTGTGAGGGTGAGGACGCCAGGCCTGAGCGGGTTTGGGTGCGCGGGCGCCAGGTCTGCGGGGGTTTGGGTGCGCGGGCGCCAGGTCTGCGGGGGTTTGGGTGCGCGGGCGCCAGGTCTGCGGGGTTTGGGTGCGCGGGCGCCAGGTCTGGGGGTGTGAGGGTGGGACGCCAGGTCTGGGGGTTTGGGTGTGAGGGTGAGGACGCCAGGTCTGGGGGGGTGTGAGGGTGAGGACGCCAGGTCTGAGCGGGTTTGGGTGTGCGGACGCCAGGTCTGCGGGGGTTTGGGTGTGCGGGCGCCAGGTGTGACGTTGGGACACGCCCTGGTGCTGATCGTGTTGAGAGAGTCGCCTGCCGGGCTGATAAGAGCCTCACAGGCATCTGTGGAATCCCCTGAGAGACGTCACCCGCTCACAATAAATAAATAATCCTCTTTATCTCTCTGCAGGGCGTGCGTGTGAGCGCCGGGTTTCTCCCTCTCTCTCTCTCTCCCTCCCTCCCTCCCTCCCTCCCTCTCCCTCCCTCCCTGTGTACCCCTCTCCCTCCCTCCCTCCCTCTCTCCCTGTGTACGGCTCCCTCCCTCCCTCTCCCTCTCTCCCTGTGTACCGCTCCCTCCCTCTCTCCCTGTGCACTGCTCTCTCCCTCCAAAACGCGCTCCACTTCCCGTCTGTTCCTGTGGCTTCTGGGGGGGTGTGAGGGGATTATTGCGGGCCTGAGCTCCCTAATTTGAGCTCTGCATGGCCAGGGTGTATTCATCCTGTTAGGACCTACCGCTGCCCTGCCCCCACTCACTGCCTCCCCCCCTCCACTGCCCCGGTCAGATTTACTCCCCCTGCAGCTTCAGTCGCTCCTGGGGGGGGGGGGGGCTGTTGTTGCTCAATTTAAATCTGCCTAAAGCATTTCCGCAACATACCCCCCCAACACACACACACACCTCCTCCTCCCATACACACATGCACACATACTCTCATGTGTATAAATAAACAGGCAGACACACAAGCATGCATGTACATGCTGTGCGTGCCAGAGCTAACAGGCAGACAGACAGACATACAGACAGACAGACAGAGAGACATACAGAGAGACAGACACACAGGCAGGCAGACAGACAGACACAGAGACAGACTCACCCTCAGCACCTCCATGGGGACCTGCATGGGCCCCTGAAAGTGTGGGGGGGCGTTGATGGCGGGGGTGGGGGGCCCCGGCATGCGGTGCTGCATGTAGCCCAGGGCTGCGGCCTGCTGCTGCTGCTGCTGCTGCCGCCGTTCCCGCTGCTCCTCCTGCTGCAGCTGGTCCCGCATCAGCTGCAACCGCAGGCCGATCCGGGAGGCCATGGCGGGGGGGCGTGGGGGGCGGGCTGCGAGCGGGGCGCAGTCCAGCCCGACGGCCGACGTCCCTGCGGGGGGGAAACCACACCGTCACAACCAATCAAAGCTAGTCAATACACAGCCAATCAAATGCCCACACACAATCACACAGCCAATCAAACACTTATACATAATCACACAGCCAATCAAATGCCTGCACACAATCACACAGCCAATCAAATGCTTACAGTCACACAGCCAATCAGATGCTTACACACAGTCACACAGCCAATCAAACACTTACACACAGTCACACAGCCAATCAAACACTTACACACAGATACACAGCCAATCAGACCACATCACAATAATGCACACAGACACATCAAATGCCTGCACACAATCACACAGCCAATCAAACGCTTACATTCTGGACCTGCTGCACCATGACTTTGCACGTTTAACTGGTGATATGCTCATGATCTCCTCAGTCCACATCGTAGCCACCGCCCCAGTCTCTGTGCTGTCCCCTGAGGCTAATATAGCGCCCCAGTCTCTGTGCTGTCCCCTGAGGTTAATATAGCGCCCCTCGGGCTGCGTGTGGGGAGGCTGAGCGTAAGCCCTAAAGGGGGGGGGGAGCACGCGGGGGGAGGTCATGTGAGCATCATGTGGCCCTGTTTGGGTTCACAGACTCATGTGAGCGGCCTTTCAGAGGGAACACCCCAAAACTAACCCATGCAGGGGATTCCCACTGCAAGAGTTCCCCTTTTCTCACTCACACACACACAGCCAGTTACACACACACACACACAGCCAGTTATACACACACACACACACACACAGCCACTTATACACACACACACACACACACACAACATTTCCATTTTAATTTCAATGTAAACACATATTCTGAAACACATGTTTGCATTACAATTGATGGAGGAAGTAAATTTTCCTCAGGTAATTTCCTTCAGCATTCAAACTGCATAGTGCTCAGCCACTCACACATTATTCCGCTTGCATAACTGCGATCAGACATGCATTTCAAGAAATAGATTTGCTTTATTGTGTTCATATTAGATTAACAAACATCCACTATTATTTGTTTCTTAAAACATTTTTTTTTTTTTTTTTTACATAAATTAGGGTTAGGGTTAGTTTCAACACATAGAACAGATTGTGTTGGCACGTATCCAATGAGTAATCGATTAACCCATCCCTTACACATACAGGAGAGACAGAGAGAGAGAGACGTACAGGAGAGACCACATTCAGGAGAGACAGACAGAGAGAGAGAGATGTATAGGAGAGACCACATTCAGGAGAGACAGAGAGAGAGACCACATGCAGGAGAGACAGAGAGAGAGAGACGTACAGGAGAGACCACATGCAGGAGAGACAGAGAGAGAGAGACGTACAGGAGAGACAGAGAGAGAGAGAGACGTACAGGAGAGACAGACAGAGAGAGAGAGACGTACAGGAGAGACCACATGCAGGAGAGACAGAGAGAGAGAGACGTACAGGAGAGACCACATGCAGGAGAGACAGAGAGAGAGACCACATGCAGGAGAGACAGAGAGAGAGAGACGTACAGGAGAGACCACATGCAGGAGAGACAGACAGAGAGAGAGAGATGTACAGGAGAGACAGAGAGAGAGAGACGTACAGGAGAGACCACATGCAGGAGAGACAGAGAGAGAGAGAGACGTACAGGGTGTGGAGAGGGGACTCTTCTCTCCGCTGAAACGCATGTTGTGTGCAGGGGGCTGTCCAGAGAAAAGCTCTTATTGTTGCAGGAGGTACAATAAGAGGCCGGGCTCCTATTGAGCTGCAGCACAGCGCTGATCAGGCCACAGAGCGGCTCAGCTGCACAGTCCACACACAGCGCGCTTTGTGGCTTCAGCCGAGCGCCAAACACTTTCGGGCTTTGTCACCGCAACCACCACCCCCCACCCCCCCACCATGCCCGATCCCCCCCACCCCCACCCCACAGCTGGCCAGATTCACTGTACATCAGCACACTCTTATATCACCATAATATTACACACAGGATTATGTAATGATCGTAATCATTCTGAATATTAACTGTTCCTGTAAAATAATAATAATATTAATATGACAGTGTTGATTAGGGAGGCCTTGTGGTGCAGTGCGTAGGGCAGCCTGTTCTCCACACGTATGAACTCCCCCCCCACACCACGGTGCTTTGAGCTCTAATCCCATGCCTGTCTGTAGCCCCTCTCTGCTTTCCCCCGTTCGCATAAAGAGGGAAATACAGGAGGAGTTTGGCCTGTCCACTCTCCTTACAAATAACAGCAGCTCTTAGAGCTGTTTCTAACAATGAATACAAATCATGAGACAAAAAACCTCCTATTCTGTATGCCTTGCTTTCACATGAACAACAATACTAGTAATGAATAAGCCTGTATTTACTATAATAATAGAAACAAAACCAAAAAAAATAATATAAAAACATACATGTCTCTAGTTAAAATGCACGTGAAAGTTGGAAATGGCGGTGTTTTAAAAATAACCAGGCCCACACACACGGCAGGTAACCAGGCTACACACATCGGGTAACCAGGGTAACCAGGCTACACACATCGGGTAACCAGGGTAACCAGGCCCACACACACACCATGGATAATCAGGCTACACACATCGGGTAACCAGGGTAACCAGGCCACACACACCATGGATAACCAGGCTACACACATCGGGTAACCAGGGTACACACATCGGGTAACCAGGGTAACCAGGCCACACACACCATGGATAACCAGGCTACACACATCGGGTAACCAGGGTAACCAGGCCACACACGCCATGGATAACCAGGCTACACACATCGGGTAACCAGGGTAACCAGGCCACACACACCATGGGTAACCAGGCTACATACATCGGGTAACCAGGGTAACCAGGCCACACACACGGCGGGTAACCAGGGTAACCAGGCCACATGCACGGTGGGTAACCAGGGTAACCAGGCCACGCGCACGGTGGGTAACCAGGGTAACCAGGCCACGCGCACGGTGGGTAACCAGGGCACGCGCACGGTGGGTAACCAGGGTAACCAGGCTACACACGGCGAGTAAAACAGGCTGCACAGGGTGCAAAGACCCTGGAATGGCCGGCAGGGTATTTATAAACATGGTAAATAATCTCGAAGCCAGGGAAGGTGTTGATTAGGTCTCCAAATTGACTGTGGGGGCCAGGAATCCCCCCCCATGCCTCTGCTGGCGGCCTTCCCTCTGGGGCTGGGACACTGTGGTCCCAACTGCTCCCGGCCAGCCTTCGCGCTGACCGCACCCCCCCCCCTCCCCCCGGATAAATGCCAGGCATACACTGCAGTGCACATGCATTTATTACACGGCCGTGGTACAGAGTGTCCATTGTGGGCCCAGTGAGTGATGTCACAGCAGCTAGGGATCAAAGCTGGGAGAGGGAGGCCTGACTGGCCCGTGCGGCTGGGGGGGGAGGGGGGGGGGGCAGAGGGCCTATCCACCAAACACAGCCGCTTAATGCCCCAAAGCTGCCGCTGCAGCAGAGTGCATTGTGGGAAATCTGCAGCAGTGAGTCAGAACTCAGGAGGGTATTTCCGTGCATGAATGGGAAACGGCTCACTGACCCTGTGCTGTTGGGATGGGGTGTGTTTGGGACAGAGTGTGCGTTTGGGACAGAGTGTGTTTGGGATGGGGTGTGTTTGGGACAGAGTGTGTGTTTGGGACAGAGTGTGTTTGGGACAGAGTGTGTTTGGGACAGGGTGTGTTGGGGACAGGGTGTGTTGGGGATGGGGTGTGTTTGGGACAGGGTGTGTTGGGGACAGAGTGTGTTTGGGATGGGGTGTGTTTGGGACAGGGTGCGTTGGGGACACTGTGTTTGGGATGGGGTGTGTTTGGGACGGTGTGCGTTGGGGACACTGTGTTTGGGATGGGGTGTGTTTGGGACGGTGTGCGTTTGGGACAGGGTGTGTTTGGGATGGGGTATGTTTGGGACGGTGTGCATTTGGGACAGTGTGTGTTTGGGACAGGGTGCGCTGGGGACGGGGTGTGTTTGGGATGGGGTGTGTTTGGGACAGGGTGTGTTTGGGATGGGGTGTGTTTGGGACAGGGTGTGTTTGGGACAGGGTGTGTTTGGGATGGGGTGTGTTTGGGACAGGGTGTGTTTGGGATGGGGTGTGTTTGGGACAGGGTGTGTTTGGGACAGCGTGTGCATGGGACAGGGTGCATTTGGGAGGCTCCACCCTGAAGACACTGTGAGTGACAGCTACAGGAGGAGAGCTCAGCATGTAGAACAGTCTGTTTCAGCTTCACAAGTCCAAAGTTTTAAAAAGGGGATATGGGTGTTTGTGTGTCTGTGGGAGGGGGGGGGGGGGCAGGGTGTCCCCTGTGAGTTGATTGCCTTGCCCCCCGCCTCACTTCCTCTTTCTGACATGCCCACACAGGTGCTTCCTGTGAAGGTGGGGGGGTGGGGGGAGGAGTTGTAAAAGCAGGTGACTGCATTAATGGTCCTGCCCCGGCACTGGGGGGGTGTCAGTTTGTACCAGTGTACACCTTGCTGTTACCCACAACCTACTACACTACTACTACTACACTCAAACCAGTGTATCTAGTTTCATGTACACAGGAACATAAGTCTACTGAAGAACAGCCTTAAAATATAGAAAGCTGAGAGTCTTACTGGTACCAACATCGGCGAATAGACCAATGGACCCACAGGTATATGAAATACTGTTAGCTTTAGCCAGAGCGCTTCAGCCTGCTCCTGTGTCTAATTTGAACAGCACGTAGAGGCAGATCTGTGGAAGAGTGACCCATTTCCAGGTGGGAAATGTCCTTTTGCTTCCCTGATGATGCGGATCTTCACCACCTCCCTCCCACACCCCGGGGGTCACACAGTCAGTCATGGTCTCCGCGGTCTGTGTGTCCCAGGATCCTGTGTGTCTCTCTCTAAGAGTGAGGACTGTGTCCCAGGGTCCTGTGTGTCTCTCTCTAAGAGTGAGGATTGTGTCCCAGGATCCTGTGTGTCTCTCTCTAAGAGTGAGGACTGTGTCCCAGGATCCTGTGTGTCTCTCTCTAAGAGTGAGGATTGTGTCCCAGGATCCTGTGTGTCTCTCTCTAAGAGTGAGGACTGTGTCCCAGGGTCCTGTGTGTCTCTCTCTAAGAGTGAGGACTGTGTCCCAGGGTCCTGTGTGTCTCTCTCTAAGAGTGAGGATTGTGTCCCAGGGTCCTGTGTGTCTCTCTCTAAGGTGAGTTGTGCAGGGTCTGTGTTCTCTCTAAGAGTGAGGATTGTGTCCCAGGGTCCTGTGTGTCTCTCTCTAAGAGTGAGGATTGTGTCCCAGGGTCCTGTGTGTCTCTCTCTAAGAGTGAGGACTGTGCACCAGCGTGCTTCGGCTCAGACACCTCAGATTCTCTCTCAGTATAAACGCTTCCAAGCCACAGGAGATGAAATGGTGCTATAACTGTGCCTTTACGCCCCCCCCCCCCAGGCATGTGCTGCTACCCCTCAGCTCTCAGGCATGGAAGGTATTCAGCCCTGACCCAAATATCCCCCCCCCCCCACGACAGCTCCTCCCAGAACACCCTGCACGCCTGGCCCACACCCACCCCGTCATCAGGTCCCCACCAATCAGCTTTGAGCAGCAGCGCCAGGTTCGGCTCTGGCCAGACTGACCGTTCCCTCACCTCTCCCTCACACCGTCTGTTACCGAGTAAAACCCAAACATGACACAGAGAGAAAATAAACCCTATGGACACGGCCAGGCCCTGTCCCAGTACAGCACACAGCCGAGCCCTGTCCCAGTACAGCAGCTCTTCTGTCTGGGGAAATGAAATGCGTTCAGAAACACACACCTCCTCTTTGCCCACTTATTCAGGCTTGATTGCACTGACCCTGGTTTTCGCTTTTTTTGGAAAGAGCTGTTCAGAGATTATAAAGTTTAGCTTTCCCACGCTGATACAGGGGAAAGAATCTCTTATTGAAATGTATGATGAAAATCTGAATTCATCACTGTATTTGAGTATGGCAGGAAAAGCCAGCTGTGCGTTGTGACTTTGGCATGGAGAGAAACGGCGTATCTCTTATGGGACGTGACGCAAAGCCGCGGGCCCTTCCTGTACGCACGCCCTCCAGTGACTGCGTTCAGTCCCCCGCGCGCGCGCCAGGCGACCTCTAAAGCTCAGCCAATCACCACTGGGCAGGCCAGGACACAGGGCGGACGACTGGCCAACGGCGGCTGTTCCAGGTGACTCAGCCAATGAGCTGCCACCACGCACAGGTCATTTTGGGTCAGACCCAATGGGGATCCACCTGAGAGAAATCAGGAGAGGCTCAAAGCAACCTGGTGGCCGCACATGCTCAGTGCGAGCTTAAACCTACTCTAAACTCTGACCTGCTAACACTGGCAGCACACATGATGGCTGCAGGACCCAGTGGCTGTAGTGCAGTGGGGGGGGTGGGGGGGTGAATGGTGTGGAGGGAGGGAGGGAGGGAGGGAGGAAGAGGTTTCTCTTCAGCCGACATCAGTTCCAGACTGCTGGAAATCTTAATCCCTCATGGGGAACACTGAGAATAGCAGCCTGCAGCTGTAAGGGCTTTCCTGTGACCTCTGTACCCCTTTATCTGTGTGTGTGTATATAACTGGCTGTGTGTGTGTGTGTGTGTGTGTGTGCATGCATTGCACAGCCCTGCTCTCCCGCATTCACCCTCCTGACCCCAGTGTGGTCGTTAGCAATCTGCGCTAACAACAGTTCTTTTCACAGTGTCACCCTGGGGTCAGTGCGCTTTGTTAAAGCAACACACCAGAGCATTCTAACAACACTAACACTGAGCACTAACGTTTCACACTAACACACGTTGAGCCTGTCCTGTTCAATACTGGAGTTAATGTGATATAGACTTGGGGAACGGGGTGAATTCGGAAGGGTTGGATAGTACAGAGAGGGGTTGGATAGTACAGTGAGGGGTTGGATAGTACAGAGAGGGGTTGGATAGTACAGAGAGGGGTTGGATAGTACAGTGAGGGGTTGGATAGTACAGAGAGGGGTTGGATAGTACAGAGAGGGGTTGGATAGTACAGAGAGGGGTTGGATAGTACAGTGAGGGGTTGGATAGTACAGAGAGGGGTTGGATAGTACAGAGAGGGGTTGGATAGTACAGAGAGGGGTTGGATAGTACAGAGAGGGGTTGGATAGTACAGTGAGGGGTTGATAGTACCATGAGGTGAATCCATGCTGTTAAAATGTTCACTGAGAGGGGAACCAGCAAGCCATGCAGTGAGAAACATAGAGATGGACACAGCTGTGGGCTGGGCTCTCTCTTTTAGAGATGTTCTCCCCACTGCCCCCCCTCCCTCCCCCCCTCCACGAGGACAGACAATTACCTCTTTGTGTGAAAAGTGCTGAAAGTGAACTGGGAGTCTTCCACCACACGCTGGTCTCTACATCTCCGAGCCCCCAACACAGCCTGCAGCACAGACACACACAGAGCATCATCAGTTACCAGTTAACACAACAACCCACAGACAGCATCATCAGTTACCCATTACCACAACAATTCACAGAGAGCATCATCAGTTACCCATTACCACAATAACCCACAGACAGCATCATCAGTTCCAGGGAAGGGGTTTCATTAGGCACAGGAAGTGAGCACCTGACTCTGACCTCTCAGAGGCAGCTTAATTCTCTGTGGTGCACACTGGAACCTTCTCTGCAGTTTGTGAATCGAGCCTCAGGTGGGCACCTGAATGACTCACTCACAGAGCGGATGTAAGGATGGCGATGCCCCAGTGGGCAGGATAACACAGCTGGTGATATCTCAGGCTAGCCTGCTTCCTGATTATTCCTGATGAGTTTAGGGGTAACTTCAGGGTTACTTTTCAGGGAAGTTTCTTCTTTGTTTTAATTGCAGATACCCAGTAATATCATGGTTACTTTAAAAGTTCAAAAGGGGTTCATCTACATAATATGAAATTATGAATGGTTATCTCATGGTTCAACAGCTGACTGGCAGGTTTTGTTTCTGTCCAAACCGCGAGCAGAGCCCATCAGGTCCTCTACAGAGCGAGCACAGCCAATCGGATCCTCCATAGAGTGAGACCAGCCAATCAAATCCTCCAGAGAGCAAGCACAGCCAATCAGATCCTCCAGAGAGCAAGCACAGCCAATCAGATCCTCCAGAGAGCAAGCACAGCCAATCAGATCCTCCAGAGAGCGAGCACAGCCAATCAGATCCTCCAGAGAGCGAGCACAGCCAATCAGATTTCCCCCACACACACTCGCACACTCAAACACATAAGCACACACACACTCACACACATACAAACACAAACACATAAGCACACACACACACACTCACACACATACAAACACAAGCACATAAGCACACACAAACACACTCATAAGCAAACACAAACACACAAGCACACACACACTTTTGCTTGTACACAGACAAACCGATGGACACAAACACATGCACAAGCTTGATTGCACACACACACACACACACACACACAAACTGACAAATACAAACACACACTGATGCATGCACACACACACAAACTGACACATGCACATACACACTGAAGCATGCACATTCACACACACTGATGTAATCATGCACAAACACTGAAATAAGCATACACACACTGACGTAAGCACCCACACACGCACACTGACGCATGCACACACACACACACGCGCACTGACGCATGCACACACACACACTGACGCATGCACACACACACACTGACGCATGCACACACACATGCACTGACGCATGCACACACACACGCACGCACTGACGCATGCACACACACACACACGCACTGACACATGCACACACACACACACTGACGCATGCACACACACACTGACGTAAGCACGCACACACACACTAATGCATGCACGCACGCGCACACACACACTGACGCATGCACGCACACACACACTGACGCGTGCGCACACACACACACACTGACGCGTGCGCACACACACACTGACGTAAGCACGCACACACACACACACACACTGACGTAAGCACACACACACACTGACGCATGCACGCACACACACTGACGTAAGCACGCACACACACACACACTGACGCACGCACACACTGACGCATGCACACACACACACTGACGTAAGCACACACTGACGCATGCACACACACACACACTGACGTAAGCACACACTGACGCATGCACACACACACACACTGACGTAAGCACGCACACACACACTGATGCAAGCTGCATGAGTGCGCTCACGCACATTCACCAGTGCTGGAACAAGCACCCACGTGCTGACGTACACGTGCGGCAGAAAGTGGGGCCCACATGCCGGGGGGGGGGCGGAGTCTAGGCTCCTCTCTGGGACTGAATGTACACTCAGGGAAGCTGCCGCCCCTGCCATCGCTTGGCATAGCTTGGCATCGGTCGGCATGGCTTGGCATGGCTGCAGTCACAACGCTTATGATTCCACAAACAGCAACAGCACAGAGCCCACGGCATGCTGGGAGTCTGACCCTGCGTTCACACAGTGAGAAACTCGGGTGACGGGTCGCTCAGGTTTGCTAGGCTGAGGGAGGGCCAGGAGCCTCCCGCTTTATCCTCTTAGCGGGCTCGTGCAGCTACATATTACTGAAGAGAAATAACGGCGTCATCAAAGACGCACATCTGCCATATAGCCACAAATCATCTCCCTTTGTTTCCATAGTTATGTCAGACACTGATAAATATTTGTTATTGCTATCTCACTAGCCATATAGCTCTCTATATCACTCTCACTTGTTAGCCACTTAGCTAGCGATCTCTCTATCTCCCTCTCACTAGCCATATAGCTCTCTATATCACTCTCACTTGTTAGCTGCCTAGCCAGCAACCTCTCTGTCCCTCTCGCTAGCTGGCTAGTGATCTCTCCATATCTCTCTCACTAGCTGGCTAGTGATCTCTCTATATCTCTCTCACTAGCTGGCTAGTGATCTCTCTATATCTCTCTCACTAGCTAGCTCGCAAGCGAGTTGAAACTGCCGTCCAAGTGTCATTTTCAGATGCTTATCCCTGCACTCTTTTTTAGCTGTTCGTCCATTTTTCCTCACTGAGCGGAACAATAATTTGCAAAATGGTGTCACATGGGTTGGAGAAATAGGAAGCCCAAAACGCTGATAAACTCGCTCTGTGAACGCACCGTGAGAGTTACCCAAACCAGGGAGCCTGATTCTGCCTGCAGCAGGGAGCCGTAGAGCCTGATTCTGCCTACAGCAGGGAGCCGTAGAGCCTGATTCTGCCTACAGCAGGGAGCCGTAGAGCCTGATTCTGCCTACAGCAGCAAGCCGTAGAGCCTGATTCTGCCTACAGCAGGGAGCCGTAGAGCCTGATTCTGCCTACAGCAGGGAGCCATGGAGCCTGATTCTGCCTACAGCAGGGAGCCGTAGAGCCTGATTCTGCCTACAGCAGCAAGCCGTAGAGCCTGATTCTGCCTACAGCAGGGAGCCGTAGAGCCTGATTCTGCCTACAGCAGCAAGCCGTAGAGCCTGATTCTGCCTACAGCAGGGAGCCGTAGAGCCTGATTCTGCCTACAGCAGGGAGCCATGGAGCCTGATTCAGTGTCTATAGCAGGGAGCCGTAGAGCCTGATTCTGCCTACAGCAGCGAGCTGTACCAGCAGGAGAAAGACTGCTCAGCGCTCCCCCCCCCATACACAGCCTGGGGGGGGGCAGCCCGCAGACAGACAGGCACAGTGCTAAGGCTTCTGGCCCGTTACTCACTCCAGCCGCACCTCCACGCTCATTAGCTTTCGGGAGGAATGTGAGCTTCGACCGCAGGCACACAGAGCGGCGCATAAACCGCCCAATCCGATCTTAAACGGCTCGGTGAGTAAGCTGCAGCTCGCAGTGCGGAGAGGGAGAGAGAGAGGGAGAGGGAGAGAGGGAGAGAGAGAGCACTTCCCCGAGGCACTGATACTCAGAGCCCTGTTTGTGTGCACAGTGACCTTGAAGAGAACACGAGGAATATTCCTTTCTGCCATTTTGCAAGCCCTTGGAAAAGAGCAGAGAGAGAGACAGTGGACAGAGTTTAACACGGGAGCTTACTGCTGCAGACGGACTCTGATGGGCTCCAATATCTTCTACGTATCGCAGCCCTTAAGCCCGTTTTCCCCGTTTAAAAACAACCAGAAAACCTCCAGTATCACCTCAGCCCCAGACCAAGCTTCCTACAGACACGTTCCTCTCGTGTGTAATGCAGCCTTAGTCCCTGTGCACCTCACCGCTGGCAGGACCCACCAACCCAGGAGCAGGAGCTCTGTGTGAGGAGGACTCTGGCATTTACATGCATATATTCGGGTTTTCGATAAGATTAACTAAGTACTTTGGTTTCGTCTGGGACTGTAACTGAATTTTAAACTGCTTTTCACTGCTGACTTTAAAAGTCCCAAAAGCGGAGATTGAAGGGAGAGACACAGGGCTCAGCTCAGGACTGCAGCAGGTGAAATCACAGACCCATGTGTTCCTAGCTAACTCTGTAAAATCCAGCTTCCTTATGGCATTTCTGACCGTTTCTCTCTTTAAATAAGGACACCCGCAGGTCAGGTGGCTGGTGCTTGCGTCGTCCTTCTGATTGGCTCTGAAGAGGTTTGGTTTTTCAGCATCGGCTAAAAGACACTTTGCGTGTGAGAAGCCCCATCACAGAAGCGAGGGGTGCGTGATCTATGACTAACACATTTCCTGTGAATAAGCAGGTCAAAGTGACATCTGTTACCAAGCAGTCAATGAGCACAGTCCACTGGCAAACAGCAAATCCAAAAAGAGACCACTGCTTGCGAAATGCGCTTTTAAGGAACAGTAACGAGCACATTACCACTGGTTGAAATTTCATTGGGCAGAGTTAAAAATTCAATCTCCTTAAGTTGAACTATTTTCTTAATCACTGTTCTTTAATAATACTGTGGTGAGCCATTATCTATCATTATCTGACAGTAACTTCCAAACTGCTTACCTGCAGCTCAGAGATCTGTTCGTATGAGAGACCGGTTCACGTTCACTCCAAGGTACCAGCTAAAGGCCCCATACAGCTCTTCACTCAAACTCACTGTTACGTTTGTCAGCACTGTATCTTTCTTTAAGGATCTCATCCAGCCGCCCTCGGTGCCGATTTCTAACTCCACGGGGAGGTGTTCCCTCGTTCTCCTCGCTCGTGTTTCCGCAGTCTTGCGTTCACCGCGGGGAGGACCTCAAACCACACAGCTTCACTAATATTTTCACCGTGATGCGGCACGAGGAGTAAGGGGAATGAGACTCAGTGGCCTTATACAGACAGGCTCCACAGCCAATCACCTGTGAGCAGGGAGATCTCCATGACAGCCGTGGTGATTGGAACACATGTTAATTAGGACAGTGAGACACAGCTGGCCCCAGCACACCCCAATGAGACAAGCTACTGCAATTCAGCATCGCCCTGCACCTCCATGCTGCTCCCAGCATCTCCCTGCACCTCCCTACATCTCCCTGCATCTCCCAGCGTCTCCCTGCACCTCCCTGCATCTCCCAGCACCTCCCTACATCTCGCTGCTGCTCCCTGCACCTCCCTGCTGCTACCACCACCTCCCAGCGTCTCCCTGCACCTCCCTGCTGCTCCCTGCATCTCGCTGCACCTCCCTACATCTCTCTGCTGCTCCCTGAACCTCCCTGCTGCTACCAGCACCTCCCAGCGTCTCCCTGCACCTCCCTGCTGCTCCCTGCATCTCCCAGCGTCTCCCTGCACCTCCCTGCTGCTCCCAGCATCTCCCAGCTTCTCCCTGCACCTCCCTGCTGCTCCCAGCATCTCCCTGCACCTCCCTACACCTCCTTGTGTCTCCCTGCATCTCCCTGCATCTCCCTGTGTCTCCCTGCATCTCCCTGCACCTCCCTGCTGCTCCCTGCACCTCCCTACATCTCCCTGCACCTCCCTGCTGCTCCCTGCATCTCCCTGTGTCTCCCTGCATCTCCCTGCACCTCCACAGACCAGCATGTAGAACGCAAAGTGCTTTCTGAACCATCGCTCAGTGCAGAATGACCCCAGCAGATCAGCATGTCTATCGGAGTCAGCCAGGGAATGCTGCTCACATTCCTGATTCAGTAATGGAAGCCAGCTTCAACACTATCAGTGCACGTTTATCCCAATTACAAGACTTGGAATTTATTAAAATGCATGAAATGGACTAATACAATACATATTAGAGACAGCATATACACACACACACTCATGTATGCAAACACACACACACACACTCACACTCATGTATGCAAACACACTCACACACACACACTCACTCACACACACACTCATATATGCAAACACACACACACACGCACTCATGTATGCAAACACACACACACATACTCACACACATACACACACAGTGTGTGTGCAGGAATGTGTGTGTGGCAGTGTGTGCTGCAGTGTTTCAGTCTACGGAGGCATGGTGGCTGAAACAGACTCTTTTTTCATTGGTCAGAACAGCTGCGTGACTGTTCCCCGGGGCCCGCGGAGGGGGCGGGGTTAGTGACCAAGAGGCCGTGCGCTCGTGACAACAGGCCCTGGAAACGCCATGGAAACGCAGGGGATGTTTCTGGGCTCAGACCCCACACCCTAACGAGCCGCTTTAGCCGTCAGTGAAACACTGCGACACAAACAACGTCCCGGAGAAGGAAGCTGAGGTTGGACTCACGCATTTTGCAAGCGGACAATTGCAGCAATCTCTCTTTCAGAAACCCCGCGGACCAGAAGTGCAATCACCCTCACGGTTTACTGGGGAGGGGGACGTGGAAAAGCAAATGGCAAAAACGCTGTCACACGAGAGCCTCTTTAGGGAGATACTGTGGACGGCAGTGGGAATTCTGGGATTTCTTCAGTGAGATTCTGTAGGTGGAAATGGGAATTCTGGGATTTCTTTAGTGAGATTCTGTAGGTGGAAATGGGAATTCTGGGATTTCTTTAGTGAGATTTTGTAGGCGGAAGTAGGCATTCTGGGATTTCTTTTGTGAGATTCTGTCACTGGAAGTGGGAATTCTGGGATTCCTTAGTGAGATTCTGTGGGTGGAAGAGGGAATTCTGGGCTGAGTGGCCCCTGATCTCAGCCATTGGGGTGATGAAACGGAAGACTCTGCGTGAGCTGTGGAGCGGGACTGGCTCCAGCGTAAACAGCCCCAGTATGGAGGCGGGATTCCCGCCCGTTTACACGGGATTCCAGGTCCCTGGCTGCCTGGGGGCCGAGCCGGGGGCCGAGCCGGGGGCTGTTTGCTTTGAAGTATGCGGAGTATGGCAGCCTTTGGCCTCTCTGGCCTGTGGGTTCACTGGGTGGGGGGGGGGGCAGGTGGGGGCGGGGGGGTTGAGATGTTCTAGAAACTCCGTCACCAACCTGGAAGGAAACACTGAGCACTATGGCTACCTGAGGGAAATTTACAGGGGAAGGCAGGTGTGTGGGCAGCGACCGCATGGACTGGGACTGGAGCAAAGCGCCTCGGGTGCTTTTAGTCATGCCTGTGAGTTTTCGTTTTTTTAACAGTGGTATGTTTTATGCAGACATTCCATTGCCGGTATGCAGTCCTGTAAATACATCTGAAAGCGTAAATAACAGTAATTGTTGTAGCCTCCAGAAATCTACTCACAGTATTTACAAGAACAAATCCTCTTACCCGATCAGCATGTCAATATGGAACAGCAGAATGATGCACATTCCTACAGCTTACAGGGAACTCCACCTTCTGCCACTGCAAACCCGACTCTCTCTAGAGCGCTGGTTCTTCAACTTTTTAATAACTGGAACCAAACTTTAAGAATGTGTGATGCACTCAGCTATAACATGCAGCTCTGATGCATGTTACGTCTGTAGTACCTACTCTACGTCTGTAGTTCCTGCGCTGCATCTGTAGTACCTTCTCTACGTCTGTAGTTCCTGCGCTGCATCTGTAGTACCTTCTCTACGTCTGTAGTTCCTGCGCTGCGTCTGTAGTATCTGCTCTGCAACTGTAGTTCCTGCTCTGCAACTGTAGTACCTGACAGAGCTGGGGGGTGGGATGTGGTCAGGACTCATGACTAGTGCATCATGGGGGAAAGAGGCCTTTTGGGTCAGGAGTCATGACCAGTGCATCATGGGGGAAAAGAGGCCTTTTGGTCAGGACTCATGACCAGTGCATCATGGGAGAAAGAGGCCTTTTGGTCAGGACTCATGACCAGTGAGTGCATCATGGGAGAAAACCACGGAATATAAGTCTGAAATAGATCAAGCCTGCAGCTCTTCAACAAATTCACTTTTTCTTCCACCTCTTATTTTAGGATATATATAATAAATATAATATATATCATCGACTGATAAGGTCAGCATGCCAGCACACACAGAGAGAAATAGATCTGAGAGAAAAACATCTCCAACATTTTCCAGTTTCCTGCACATGTATTTGGGGGAAAATGGGTTTAAAACAGAATTTCTATGAGACCACAACATTAAAGTGGCACTTAATAATGAACCAAATGTCTAGCACTTCCTTTTTCAAAAGAAAGTACCATTAAAACCACAAATAAGAAAAGTAAGCAGCAAACTTTACTTCCACCGCTGCTCCTACTATGACTGCCACCCCACTGTTGCTAATAAACCAGCAGGAACAACACTGCTACAGTGAGGCTAAGCTCTTGCTGCGCTAACCCAAACCAGGCTAACACTGCTACAATGAGGCTAAGCTACTGCTTCGCTGACTCAAACCAGGCTTACACTGCTACAGTGAGGCTAAGCTACTGCTTCGCTGATTCAAACCAGGCTAATACTGCTACAGTGAGGCTAAGCTACTGCTTCACTGACTCAAACCAGGCTAACACTGCTACAGTGAGGCTAAGCTACTGCTTCGCTGACTCAAACCAGGCTAATACTGCTACAGTGAGGCTAAGCTACTGCTTCGCTGACTCAAAACAGGCTAACACTGCTACAGTGAGGCTAAGCTACTGCTTCACTTACTCGAACCAGGCTAATACTGCTACAGTGAGGCTAAGCTCCTGCTTCGCTGACTCAAAACAGGCTAACACTGCTACAGTGAGGCTAAGCTACTGCTGCGCTGACTTAAACCAGGCTAATACTGCTACAGTGAGGCTAAGCTCCTGCTTCACTGACTTAAACCAGGCTAACACTGCTACAGTGAGGCTAAGCTCCTGCTTCACTGACTCAAACCAGGCTAACAGTGCTACAGTGAGGCTAAGCTACTGCTTCACTGACTCAAACCAGGCTAATACTGCTACAGTGAGGCTAAGCTACTGCTTCACTGACTTAAACCAGGCTAACACTGCTGCAGTGAGGCTAAGTGCCTGCTTCGCTGACTCAAACCAGGCTATTTTTGTCACTTCTCTGGGTGGGGGAAACTCGTATTCTGGCCTATATTTTGCATTTTTATAAAGAGAATGCCCCCCCCCCCCCCAGTGCACCTGTCAGGTTTCAAGCCTTAGCACACAGAGTCTCCACGCTCCACCACCTCCGTGCATCTGTTTATAGGGCCCCAGTGGAAACGGTACAGGGGGAAACAATATCAGGTTGCACGTTTATAGAACAGAGGGCCAAATTTTAAAACGGCAGCTTTCCAGCCAGCACAGAACGTTTCGGGAACACCTGGGAAAGACGGTTATGGACATATTGTTCCAGGCAAGAGTGTTGCTGACAGACCTGTGTGTAGAATTCACTGGCAGTTACTGTAAAAATTTAGGCCTAGCTTCCCCAAAGGTCTCCTGAACATTGTTAACTTCCCTGAAAACATAACTGTGAAACAGAATCTAAGTGTTACTGCAGCGTTCCCAGTGACCTAAGAATGACATTCAAAGGACACCCAAGAAGCCAGATAAATTTACTTGTTTACTGACTGGTTACAGTATGTTGTGGATACCAGAAATAGTTAGCTGGGCTTATTCTGTGACACACATAATGTATATAATATTTAAAAGGTCCATTGAACATGCAGGAAAAACATGATTCCATTCTATTAAATGCTCTAATATCCAAGTGTCCGTTTTGACTCCCAGCTAAATGGAAAATAACTTCCTTAAATAAACTTGTCAACCATGATGTGTGGTCTATAATGCACACTACCGTGTGAGGTGTAATCTCTTATCAAGATGTTCTTGAATTGAATATCTGTTCGGAGGCAGCCAGTCGCATCCAAACAAACAGGCTTGTCATCTACCATCAGTGGCTCTTTCACATTTTGAACTTAAATCGAACTTGTCAGCTCATGCAATAGAAAGAGACTGCAGCAGGAGCTATGACTGGACTGTGCTAATCTTTTTTAAGAATCGCAGAACTGAGATGAGATACTCGGTGAACAGTAGCACGCGCCTATCTAATCGCACCTCTTCCTGGCACACGCCATTGCCTTGCGCGTCAATGTTATTTTACATTCTCGAGATAAGGCAAAAAATGAAGTAAAATCACCGCATTAAGATAGCTACAATCCACCGGTCACAGGGTCTGGGTAGCATTGCGCATGTGACACCTTCAGCAAGTTTAATGGGCAAATGTCAGGCTCGCGCTGGATTAGTCCGACAGCAGAAAGTGTCAGGAGACGGGGGCCGACGCGAAAGGCGAATCCTCTGAAGTGACTCAAGGTGATTCTCGCCATCAGAACACGCCACACGCGCTCGGAAGAGACGAGCGTTCGGCAGTGTCGAGCAGGCATTTCGCGCTCAATATCCGTACCTCAGAATCGTAAAGAATGACAGGCATGCTGTTAACTGCGGTTTGAATACCAGCGACTGTATCAGACAACTGCGGTTTCAATAACAGCGACTGTACTACGGATGACAGTATTTGTGTATTTTAAGACCGACTGAGAGCAAGTATGCTGGCTTTGGATCATGCTTGTGAAATACGGATTTTAAATTCAAGTCGGGCAAGTAAGGTATTTGAATATAGTGAAAGTGTTGCAAGACGGCAATTTGAAATTGACATGTACCTACAATTTGGGATAATCTTGTTGTCTCAGTCCCAGGTTGGACACTACTTTTGTGTCGTTGGGCAAGTTTTTAAATCTGAATTTCCTCATTAAAATATGCAATTGTGTAAATGGACAGTTTAAGCCTCTCTGGATACGGGAGGAAGCAAATAAATTATGTAAACCGACAAGATATCGGGAAAATTTACAAAATCTCCGATTTTAATCTTCTTGCAGAAATTAGTTGGGTTACAAAATTCAGCAATTCAAGATTATTCATCGGATGCATAAATTGCAGTAATATTATTTGAGTATGGATAGGTTCGCTTAGTGCGCAAGGCTGTAGGCTTAGTCATAAAACGTTTCGCGAATCTCTATTTATTTCTGTTTGTAGGCTAATAATAATAAACATGCGTTCCAGACAACATGACACCACAGACAGCTGACTTTGCTAATCTTTTTCCGATGATGCAAATGTACAGTCACACTGCTCCGTGCTGGACGGTCCACCATACAGTGGTGGCGGCGCGCGGCGCACGAACCCAAAGTAAATACGAACTGCCACCATCGCAGCTATGAAGTCATTTTCAGATGCCATCTTGAGCGCGGTTAAAAATAGCGTGTCGGCTCTATTTACGTTGTGTGTAAATAGACAACACACTATGGACAGGAGAATAGGGGCCTACCGGCGATCAGTCACAAGTCTGACTTCGCTCGGTCGATTCGCTTGTGTCCAGGGCTTTCCAGCAAACTTAGCGTTACGCAACCAGCCAGTCAACGCAGCTACCAGGTGCACAACCTACACGGGACAAAACAGCCACAGCGCAAGCGGCGAGCGTTATTAGCCTAATTAAGCTACAACGTCGCAGCAAACTTATTAGTTATATGAATGGCTATGTATAGCCTGGACGGCTATACTTTTGCATTTGATACGAAAAGGATATTAACAGCACAGCCGATTAGCCTACTGTCCACTTGTAGAGAACCGACAGCTGTAGCACTATATTTAATAATCAATCACGCTTTATTAAGATATTTATAACGCTGTCATATATTTAAAAAATTGTCTCCACCATATACCGACGGCTAAAAAGACAGCGAAATGAACCTTATGTTTTTTTTATTTTGAACAGAATAGCGAAACAAAACAAAGTCCGTTTTAAAAACTTATAGTTAGCCAACTCCCTGTCCTGCTAAGACCACACATTTTCGAGTTCATGTCCGTTTTGAACTGTAATAGCTAGTTGTAGCTATCCAGCTACGTACGTATAGGTTAACCCATATGACTTTCACTTTGCACGCCTAGGCAAGAAAATAATTAGGGTAATGCTTTCCCTAAAACAGGTTTTTAACTTTCAGGAAAATCCGCCGAAAATCGAAATACGTACTGATTTGTTCTACTAATGAGTGATTTTTAAAGTTAGTAGACAGCAGATATTGGCTATATCACTTACCCGCTGAAGGTCAGACAGAGCGGAGTTGGGATTAGGTTTGGAAAATTGCGAGGCTTGTTGGAGTTAGCGCTGTAACTGTTTGACAGCTACGGATTCCACTGTTCTGTTCTGCACTGGGAGCAGGCCACGTAACTGTCCCGCCGCGACTTCTCGGTACTTTCAACTAATCAACGTGGCATGTGCCGCACCGCGAATTTGCACTCGGGTCGCTATTTATTTTTCTTCAGCTCTCCGTGCCGTGATGTTATTGATGTGACTTGTTGTACTCCAGTCACCTGTACACACTTGTGACAACTTCGGCCACCAATGACGGCTTTCAAGTTGCGTCATGGGTATTGTAGTTTTACTCCGACAGGGGCGTGTCATGATGGAAAAACGCTGTTGTGAGCAGGCTGGTGGCTTCAAAGGACTTTTTTGTCCTTGTTGTATCCTCGCCATTGCCTGATAGGCTATAGTACGGATCAAAACCCCGCCTCCTTTCGTATCGGCCAATCAGAATAAAGAGGATCGATAGGAAGAGATTTCAACAGAATTCACGTGGTTTGTACAAAGCCGATTGAACCAGGCTGCAACATTCCATAAAATTCATGAGCAACGGTTGAGCGTAATGTAACATTCCGCTATAAAGCAAGAAAAAAGTAAATATATAATGCCAGGTTTGCGCGTCTTTTCAAGGAATCTGTGCATTTCGTGTTTGCTGAGCGTCCCGCAGCTGACGCGAAGCTGCATAACTTCGTTATACTTTCGGCTGTGGAGCTCGTGCAGGTCGCTCTGAATAAGACCGTCTGCTAAATTATTAGATGCGATGAACTGGCGCTGCGTAGCACGCGCTTGATTATTTATTGTTAGTTGGATATTGAACAGTATGCCAGTATAAGGTCAGATTTACTGGTGCTCTTTCTTACAAATGTTTGTTTGTTTGTTGTGTTTTCCAAACTTTAAGGTTTAAGATGAAATAACCTGTTTTATTTCCGAATGACAATTTGTCTTGGACGCAAATGCTGCTCCATAACGGCTAAAAATAAATGTAAATATGCCCATACACATGACGTAATACTTGATACAAGACGCATGACACACAATCACGCGCCTAGTACCCGTAGTGTAAAGTTATAAGTGCTTCAGTAAATTTATCTAGCCTGTATAGCCTGTGAACAGGCGTCTTTTAAACAGCGTTACAGCCTGCTGTTAAGCAGTTAATTAAGTAGGGTTGTAACTGTTGAGACTACGCTGTGGAGGAAATCTACCGTTGCCTGAGGGAAAGATGAAACTACGTATTTAATGCACACAATGGGTCTGAGATTGCTCATGACTCGTTTAAAAAGAGCTGGGGCCTCATTTATAGAACGGACTTACGATGAATTTTGACTTACGCAGAAAACCACGTATACGTAGTTATTTATAAAACCTTAATTTGGCGTGGAAATTATCTCATCTCTACGCAAAGTCTGGACTTGACGTAAGTGATTTTCCTGCTGGTTATGTAGGAGCATTGCAGTTTGGGACACATCCGTCCAAGCCTGTGGTGAACTTTGCATTAGCTTTATGAACAATTTGATAGGAATTATAAATTAAAGGTGTGAGGAATTAATTGCCAAACGCAAGGTGTTTTGAATTAAAAACAGGATGCGATGTTCTATAAATAGTGTGTCAAATTAGATTATTAGAAGACATTGAAAACCTTGCTTTTAGAAGGGAGAGAGTTTTCAGAGTCCGGAATTACTTTTATGCGCATGATGATCTTCCAAAAAGTTTACTTTTCTCTTTTGGTCAATGGTTATTCCTGACTAAACCATAATTTGTACTAGCATTATATAAGGGGAAATCGTTGATTGTAAGGCACGTTCAGGTGCCGTCAATTTTAAGTTAATTTGAGATTTATAGATCACAGGTGCGTAAATTACAAATGGGTTTCTTAGAACCTGCGTAAGGAAGGTTTTTTATGCTCAGTATCTTTTATGAATCGAACGTAAGCACACCGTCGGATATGATCTTAAGACTACGTTCAAGTATAAATCTAAGAACATTTTTATAAATGAGGCCCCTGGATCAAAGATTACCTGCAGAAAGGGGGAATCTATCACACTTGCAAATCTCATAGCGGTTTGTATCAGCTGGGAAATTTGTGATTTAAGTTGATCTGATTTTCTAACCAAACAGCGATTCCATTGTGCTGAATGATCTTTATGATGACGCAATAAAAAGCGATAATGCTGTCTCGTCAATTATGAAAGCCGAGTCTCCGTAAAATATTCTGTCGGTGTTGGAGCATGTGTGTTATTTTTTATTGAGTCGCATGCAGGGCCTTCATTTGTACTTCCCGATTACATTCAATCCTTGGCTACGATATACATTCCGCCACAGGAGGGTGCTGTCGTCAAAGAAATCAAGGAGATGACGTATTATGAATACCATTTCAAGATGGTGCACTGTATGATGCACACCAGGGGGGCACACGCTGCTCATTTGCTTTTACACGACATTGGAGCTGCTGATTGGGCCACAGCATTGGATTGGAGCAGCTGATTGGGCCGCAGCAGGGAGTTGAAGCTGCTGATTGGACCACAGCAAGGCAATGAAGCTGCTGATTGGACCACAGCAGGGCATTGGAGTTGCTGATAGGACCACAGCAAGCCACTGGAGCTGCTGATTGGGCCACAGTAGGGCACTGAAACTGCTGATTGGGCCACAGCATGGCACTGAAGGCTGCTGATTGGGCCAGAGTAGGGCACTGAAGGGTGCTGATTGGGCCACAGCAAGGCAGTGGGTCTGCTGATTGGGCCACAGCAGGGCTTTTAACTGCTGATTGGGCCACAGTAGGGCACTGAGCTGCTGATTGGGCCACTGTTCAGACTTAACCTGGTCCTCCTCTTGCTTACCTTACAGAAATCACCTCCCATCTGCAGCACTACCACACTGTGCTCCCGCTGGCTAAAGTCGGATGCATTTGCATCCTATGAAACATCCACCTCTCGGAAGTTTGGAATTTGGTGATATTGGATTTTGGAGTCTGAGGCGTTTCATATCCATAGATATACACTTTCCAAAGGCTGCAGTAGATATACCTGTAAGACATGTTCTCTTGGTGTGGACATTCCTTTACTGCACTAGGTTTTCTGTAATGACTGTACACCAGCTGCATTGTCTTCAAACAGTACTATGGATAGGATGCTGCAACTTAACTTGCAAGGCTTTTTTTGCAGTGCAAGGCAGGTTTCATGGAAATTTTATTTTTATGTAACGTTGAAAGGATTCACTCTTGATCAGTGCCATATTCAAAGATATCAAGTGCTAATCGGCTTCCTAAAGATACTCTACACCACTGCTGTCAAGCTAAACTCCCAGGGGGCCGAGGGTCTGAGGGTTTTTGTGGTTTCTTTTCAACCAGCTGCACATTTAAGGCCTTGAGAACAAGGTGTGTGGAGTCCTTAGCCAATCAGTGACCTAAACATATTACTGGCGCAGAGAAAACGTCCATCCAGCGTGTATATCGTTATACATGTACTACAGCACTTGTATCGCTATCTTGATGTTGTAAATGGACTGCATTTATATAGCACTTTTATCCAAAGTGCTTTACAATTGATGCCTCTCATTCGCCAGAGCAGTTAGGGGTTAGGTGTCTTGCTCAAGGACACTTTGACACGCCCAGGGCGGGGTTCGAACCGGCAACCCTCCGACTGCTAGGAAATCGCTCTTACCTCCTGAGCTATGTAGCTCATCATGATGCCTCCTAGTTTGACTTACCATAACTTTCTGACCTATCCTAAGCTTACTGTGTGATCTGGACTTGATGTGTTCATGGCTATGAATAACTGTTACACAATTAGTACCTTATCGGACCTGTGTTTTGCAGTTGTTCCAATGACACATTGTACGTCGCTTTGGACAAAAGCTTTAGCCAAATGTAATGTAAAACCCTGAAAACCAGCAGACACTGTGAACCTCAAGAACTGGAGTTCAGACACTTCTGCTCCTCAGTACACCCCCCAGATTAAGTGCCTATTTCTGTAATAAGTACACCACAAGGGACACATCTGTTCACATAATTACAAAATTAAAACTATGACTAAAAAACATTCAGAGTGGGGAATACTCTTTAATCAGGAGTATAGTGTTTTAAACATAACTTTGGTACACTTTAAACTATCCATAACATCAAGCAGTGAAGGTTATGGACCATTAAGACATTTCCAACTATATTTGACATTTCAGTGCACAAGACATTTGATTTCAGGAGATCCACATCAGTACACAAACAACATAACATAAGTCTATCGCTGATAGACTTCCCATGGGCCTTTGCTTCAGTTTAGTGCCGACGGGCATTTATCAGGTCTGGGTGTTTATTTGAAACACTCCTTATTTGACCCTTTTATTATTTAAAACATGCTGCCTTTCAAAGGAAGTATTTATGGGGCCACATAAAACACACAAAGAACACAGAAACTCAAAATCTCACAAACCAAAAAAAGAAAATGAGAAATCTTTTCTTCAAAACTGTATTATTCCTGTCGATAATGACGAGGCTGTATCATGCGCGATTGATATGGGAACAAACAGGGATGCTTTGTTTACATTTATAATTTGATTAGATCTGGACGACGCTAGCCAAGAACTGCGTAGCGTTTTCACACACAACACAGACGTATAATGCCCATCAAACTGCCCCGCCATGTGGAGGGACGAACGGTTGCCACCACAACGGTTGCCATGGTAAACCAGGGGCTCAATATGGGCACTTCTGCAACAAAGTGCGACCACAGGAATAAAGACATATCTCCACTAATATCCAAAACAAAATAACTAAGCCCAGCCAGGTAACGGCAAAATCTAAATTAAATTGGTCCCGCAGTTAACCTTCATCATTCCCTATGCAATTCAGTCATTCCTGCACCCCTTCCCCCCACACTGACACGTTCAATTCAATATGAATTTGACAGAAAAAGAAAGAGCACGTTTTCAAGATGTTTAAGTGAGCTAACACACTTCCACTGTGGGGAGAGGGAGAGAGAGAGAGAGACACCGGGGAAGGTGACACACAGGCGTGTGAGTGGAGAGAGAGACATGCGCGCGCGCGCACACACACCCACGCACACACACACACACACACACACACATGGGCGTGGCCGAGTCACCCCCACAGAGGGGCAGATCAGGCGCGGCACGGCGGGCAGCACACGCCCACACAAAGCGCCGCTCAGCAGTAAACATCGGCGACGGTGGCGCACGTCCCGCCACGCCTGGGGAGCCCGCGCTGCGGGCCGGGGGCGGGGGCGGGGGTGGGGGCCGGGGGCCGGGGATAATGTGGAGATGGAGGGGGCCTAGGTTTTGGCAGAAGTGGGGTACTGGGGGTGCCACCAGTCTATCAGACGCACGCTGTGGACGGGGTCCAGCACCACCTGCACCCCCGGATCCCCCCGCAAGCTCCGCCCCCTCAGGACGGGGGAGTCCTGGAACGCCAGCCCCACCCGGTGGTGCCGCATGTCCGTACTCACGCTGATGGTGAACTACGGGAAGAGAGAGAGGACACAAAGCATTTTTTAACTTCAAGCTAGATTACAGTCTTGATCGAAGGGGTCCTGACCTAGTACAGAAGAGTAGAAACAAAACACACACACGCACACAGACGCATGCACGCGCACACACAATAATATGTTGTCCATAAGTCATCAAGAGCAGTCTTGTAATAGAAGCTGAGTGCATTTTTAAATTCACCTCGTGAATCAACAGATTTCAGAGCAGCTGATAAATCACTCCGTTCTGCAGGAGCCAGAACGCTTTTATCTCCCTGTAAAGAGAGCCGATCTGGACCTGAGGGAGGAGCTGCTTTCCAGCGAGAGAACGGGAGTCTAAAAGCAGAGGGCAGCTCCTGAGTGGGGAGCATTTCTCTCTAACTTAAGAGATCTGGAGCTGAAGAACAAACATTTTAAACTGAGAGAAATTGCACCGACTGCACTCAGTTACACACTCGCTCTCACACACACACACACACACACTCTCTCTCTCTCACACACACACACACACACCTCTCTCTCTCTCTCACACACACACACACACACACACATGCAATCTCTCTCTCACACACACACACACACACACACACACACACACTCTCTCTCTCTCTCTCTCTCACACACACACACACACACACAGTGCGGTGTGTGCTGTACTGACCCGGCTCAGGGTCATGCCTCCCACAGGTGAAGATAGTGAGGGTGTGACCTGCAGCAGCTCAGCAGGTCGGTTGATGTGCACCGTCTGCTGCAGCTGGAGCCTGTGCTGCCGTTTCAGCTGGGGCTGGAAGAACAGGCGCTGGTGAGCCACCACGCCCGAACCTGAACCACCTGAGCCAACCTGAACCCAACCCAACCCTGACCGATCCCAACCTGAGCCCGGACCCAAACCTGAGCCCCAAACCCTGAACCCTGAACCCCAAACCCTGAACCCCAAACCCCAAACCCTGAGCCCCGAACCCTGAACCCTGAGCCCCGAACCCCAAACCCTGAACCCCAAGCCCAAACCCATACCTGCTTCAGAAACTTGAAGTTGAACTCCCACATTGGACTACTTGGTCGACTTCCAACAATCTTGTTGACCCAGAAGAGTAAACACTAAACAATAAAAACAGATAACTTGATAAATTGTAACAACAAATATCTCATAACTTCCATCTTACTCAGAATTCTGTTTCACACTGTATGAGTATTACTCTGAACAACCACTGCTCCCTGACATCCCTACTCAGCTGTTACAAGTGAACTTTCCATCCTGCATTATAACTTCACACGCAGACATGGTTGTGACAGAGCAGCCTTCTTCATATCCAGGGAAGAAAGGGAATTTAAAACCAAATTTGGCACATTTAGCTTTTTGGCCTCGGGGCTTTACCTTTGAGTTGAGGAGGCAGGTGGGCGTGGCCTCGGGGAGCATGGGGGTTTTGGAGATGCGGGCGCTGAAGGGCTCGTACAGGTGGAAGAGGGAGCGGATCACGCAGGCGCGGAGGCAGCGCATCTTCCCCATGCAGTCGGGCTGCAGGCGGAGGGGCAGGTCCGCATCCAGGCTGTAGTACCTGCAGACGGGGCCAGAGGGGGGCGCTCAAACCTCAGACTCACCCGCCCCACAACTCCTGCCCTGCTCAGAGGCTCTCTACAGGCCGCCCTGGGGCAGCACACCCAGGGCTGGGATTTACCCCGGCTGGGGCATTTAAACCCCAGCTGGGGCATTTAAACGCAGGAAGGCCTCCTGACATGTGACACAGCCCCCGGGTGATTCACAAAAACACCAAAGCACTTCTGTCCGCACTCCAGCGTACCCTCTCACCCCATAGGGGTCCAAAACGACGCCAGATTAAAAAATAGGGTTTTAGGAACTGGGACACAGAGGACGTTGGAGAAACGTTACAGCGCAGACCTCCAGCTAACCTCTGATCTCAGTGCATGATCATGTAAAACCGATCAAGGCGCTGTCGCTCGCTAAAGGACGGCAGCCGGCGAGGGAGAGCCGCAGAATGGCAGTTTGGGGCGCGTCTCGTCTGGGCACCGTGCCACGTGCTATAAAGAGCTGGAGCGCGCCAGGTTAACCAGCTACAGAGCCTCACAAACCCAGCCCTCAGCGTCCCAAACCCAGCCCTCAGCGTCCCAAACCCAGCCCTCAGCGTCCTCAACCCAGCACCTCACGCCTAAACCAGCTACAGAGCCTCCCACAAAACCAGCCCTCAGCTCCCAACGCCCCAGCTCCCAACCGCACGCTACAGAGCCTCCCAAACCAGCCCTCAGCTCCTAGGCCGTCCCAACAGCAACCAGCTACAGAGCCTCCCATCACAAACCCAGCCCTCAGCGTCCTAAGAGCCCAGCTACCCAACACGCTAACCAGCTACAGAGCCTCACAAACCCAGCCCTCAGCGTCCTCAGAGCCCAGCTACCCAACACGCTAACCAGCTACAGAGCCTCCCAAACGCAGCCCTCAGCCTCCCAAACCCAGCCCTCGGCGTCCTAAGAGCCCAGTTACCCAACACGCTAACCGGCTACAGAGCCTCCCAAACCCAGCCCTCAGCTCCTAAGAGCCAGCTACCCAACACGCTACCGCTACGAGCTCCCAACCCAGCCCCACAACGTTCCAAGGCCCAGACTAACCAACAGCTAACCACTACAGAGCTCCACACAAAAAGCCCTTCGTCCTAAAGCCAGACACCCAGAACCTCCTGGTACAGCCTCCATCACAATCCAGCCCTCAGCGTCCAAGAGCCACAGCTACCAACGCCAAACCAGCTACAGAGCCTCCTCCAAACCCAGCCCTCACGTCCTCAGAGCCCAGCTACCCAACACGCTAACCGGCTACAGAGCCTCCCATCACAAACCCGGCCCTCAGCTCCTAAGAGCCCAGCTACCCAACACGCTAACCGGCTACAGAGCCTCCCATCACAAACCCAGCCCTCAGCGTCCTCAGAGCCCAGCTACCCAACACGCTAACCAGCTACAGAGCCTCCCATCACAAACCCAGCCCTCAGCTCCTAAGAGCCCAGCTACCCAACACGCGCTCGGCTGTCACACGTCAGCAACAAGCTGCAACGTTCACACATGTGAAACACTACAGGACTGAACTGAACAGGACTGAACGTTTGCACCATGATAAAGCAGTACTACACACAACAGGGACATTAAATGTTTCTGTGTTTTAAAGCTTCACGACAACCTGGTGCAAAGACTCCCCTGCGGTACAGCCTGGTGCAAAGACTCCACTGCGGTACAGCCTGGTGCAAAGACTCCCCTGCGGTACAGCCTGGTCCAAAGACTCACCTGCGGTACAGCCTGGTCCAAAGACTCCCCTGCGGTACAGCCTGGTGCAGAGACTCACCTGCGGTACAGCCTGGTCCAAAGACTCACCTGCGGTACAGCCTGGTCCAAAGACTCACCTGCGGTACAGCCTGGTCCAAAGACTCACCTGCGGTACAGCCTGGTCCAAAGACTCACCTGCGGTACAGCCTGGTCCAAAGACTCACCTGCGGTACAGCCTGGTCCAAAGACTCACCTGCGGTACAGCCTGGTGCAGAGACTCACCTGCGGTACAGCCTGGTCCAGAATGCAGCAGTGCAGGTGACAGTCCAGGCATTCTTGCAGATCAGAGCGAATGTGCAGATGTCTTCCGGGCGAATGTAAGAGGCCAGGACCAGCCAGATATCCACGGGATACTCCTCTCCATCACAGCAATCGCCATTTTCTGCCGATTCACACACAGCTCTGTTCAAAAACCAGCTCCGACAGTAACACCTTCTCCCATGACCAACCTACAGAAGTCAACTGGAATTCTGCAGTATCAACAGGATATCATGGACATTAGTCTTTCGCCTTCTCTAGTAATAACCATGAGACGCACGACTCAACGCAACGCATTGAAAATTACAGTTTAGTTATTTGGCAGACAAGTATAGTTTGAGTGCCTGAAACATGCATTTCATATGGTAAGCAGGCACCACTATAGCTTGAAGTAGATATGGTTAAAATCAAAATCAAGTGCCATCGTTAAAACATGTGCCGCAAAACCTGCGAAATAAAGGGAGAGAACCGTTATTTTATGATTTTTTAAAAATGGGAACATCGAGGTGTAATCTGAAAAGTCAACCATTTAGACGTTGGCAGAAAAAAAACAGTAAATCTGGGGAAGATTGCTCCACCATCGCAGGATGAAGGCATTGAAGAGCTGTGGCTGCAAGCCGCGCGCCTGCTGGCTACTCGGACAGATGTCGGGAGAGACGCCGGTCGGAGAGGTCTGGTGGGAGTGTATGGTGTAATCACTGATTGAAGACCGGAAGGGGAGGTGACATCCGCAGGTTGATATGCGGGTGTGACTGATTTTAATTGGAGGCGGACAGCCACCGGATGCAGCGAAAAGCTTTCAAAAGCGGCGAGGCACGTGTGAATTTAACAAGGTTGTGCCTTTACCGTTGCCATTCTCCAGCATGACGGTGGCCAGTAACCTACCTTTACGTCTCTTGTTCTTCTTTTTGCGCGACCCCTTGACGCAGTCCTCGGGGTCCGGCTCGTCGCTGCTGTCGCAATTCGCCCCGCTGACACTCGCCACGGACGACAGCACGTCCTGCACCGGGCCGTGGGAGGCCTCCAGTCCGCGCAACAATTTCACTGCAACACGGGCAAACACAACGAGTCCGCGGTTTAAAGGGTAGGTAACGTTAATCGCTGAGTTTGTCCTTTCATCGTTGATGGGATGAGAGTTCTGAATTACTTTTGAAAAAATGAAAAAAAAAAAACCCAGAACTTATTACCTAGCAAAATAAACCAACATCATAAAGATAAATTACCTTCTTTTTCGATAGCATTGGCCACCGCTTTTTTCACCCTGCCAGACTTCACAATGGCTGGGTCTGAATCGGCATAGTCAGCCACAGTAACTAGGGACATGGGCAAGAAGCATCATAAGTAATCAGCAAAATATTCAACGACTGTCAAATAAATCATGAACAGCAAGTTGGCTTCGGATATTTTATTAACAGAAGCAAAGGGTAATAAGTCCAAATGTAATCAGATAACGTAGCTAATGTGTTCAATTTTAATATCTCAAAATACAGCTGGCTTGCAATGTTGGTCACACCCACAGCCTCTGACTAGATTTAGCATTAGCAAGGTTAGCAGTATCCGACGGCCTGGCTAACGCAGCCGTTCGGCTACCTGACTCCGAGCACACGTCCTCGGCCCGGAACTTCAGCCGTTTTCGGTTCCCTTTCTTGGGCATGGTGGCGGCGGTGTTCTGTGACCGCTTATCGTGGCTGCGGCTCCTGCCATGTCTCAAAGACGAGCAGACACGAGTAAAAACGTAAAACGAAGGACAGGTTGAAATAAGTACCTCCTGGATCTTCAGCCATCATGGAACTGACGGGGCAGTTTACGCAACTCACGCGAGACTTCGCATACAGATTACATCATCACAAAAGAGCAGCCGGTCCTTAAAGTGACAGGTACTCGTGGGAAATTCTGGGGACGTTATATGCGTATAATCGGTGGTTCCCAAACAGAAATGTAATTTTGTAATCTGATTATTGCTAATTATTTTAACGTTATGAATTTTAAAAAATAATTTAACGTTAATGATATACAAACTAGTGATACAGTAAATGCTCATTGGTCAAAGATAAATTGCTCAGAGGCACACGCGTGTAAAATACTCAATTTGCGTATCTTTGCTTGCTTCCATTCCCTGCGTTTAACCAACCCCGAGTAATTTTTTTTTTTTACGTCAATCTTTGACAACCAGATAAAAACCACTGATATTTTAAGCTTCTTTCAGCTTCACAGTCCTCCTATGGCTGGCAAGGCTTTGTTTTGATGCAGATTTTAAAATTATCTATGCTATCTGCAGTGAGATCTTTTTGATTAATTTGATTCACGTTCGGTGATGAGACATTGGCATATTTAGCTCAATAGGAATATGTCAAAGTAAGTCATCACCGCGTTTGTTACAACTATACTCTTGTTTAGAATTTTTTATCCACAATGCATGAATGCCTGGGGCCAGAACCTGTTAAAGTGATTAAAACGCTCAAAGTAATATAATTGCCACAATTACAAGCTAGGTTTTGGGAAGACCATCGAGCATGACCGCGCAGGACGCAGTATGGCGTTCTGGTCATTGTTAGGGACGCTCAGTGAATGACCACCGGATGACCGCGGTTGCTCATTGGTCAACCCAAAGTGCTCTTTAAATTGGGGCGTTGAACTCCAGGAGGCTGTGTCAATGGCTCGGTTTAAGTCATAGGCCACGGTTCAGCTATATGTGTTCTCAGCATTGTAAAATGTGCTGGCGCAGCAAAATATTTGTAAATTGAAATTGTAGGCCTTTATAAATATCATAGAAATTTGAATTTCCGGTTTAGCATACTGTAGCCCATCTATCTCTGTTCTCTGGTGGGATAGATAATACGACTGCATTCATGGAATATTCCTCCAATACTATGATGTTGCTCGTCGTCTCACGTGAAAATTCCTCATCTCGTTGCAGCGTTATTTTTTAGGCTTATATTTTCATAATTTATCACTTGTCCCGCCAGGGAGCGCTGCTCATAACGGACCTGGCCACTTCGCTCGCTGCCCAGAATGACTGTGTGTTTTGCGGCCGTGTAAGTGTGTGGTGCTGATGATGAGGAGTTCGGCCGTGCAGTTTGGTCGCTGTTTGTAGAAGCCTTCCAAGACATTCCGTAAATCGCGCGGTGGATATTAAATTCTTTACATGAAGAGATGAATCAGGCGTCGCACTCGCACTGTTTTAAGAAGCCGGCGAGCCCGCCCGTAGGTTATGCGTAAATCGTTCTGTAGATAGCACAGTTGCTCTATTTTCGTAAGCGGTAGCGGCAGCAGCGGCAGAGTGAGATCGTGAGAGAGGGAGGAGCAGTTTGCTGGCTTTGACAGGGGGGAGGATGGCATATGGATTTGGAGAGGATGCCGCAAAAAGCAAGCACCTCACCGTTTCGTTAACAGAAATGTTAATCGCAACTGGTGGGCGTGTTGCTGAAGAACACTAAAATATCCCGTGAAACACCGGCAGTTGGAATATGCCATCGCGTTTGCTAGTGGGCTTGGCCGCGCTCGTCGCTCCTTGACAAGTCAATCATTCGGAATCGGAATTCTGAGTGAAAGAAAGCGAACAACTGGGCGGATGGTTTCAGCTGGGAAGCGCCGGGTGTCATGGAGTTATCAGTGGGGGCAATTATTTAATCTTCATTTTTAAACGGCCCGATATTTACGAGAAATTAATTTCACGAGAAGGGTGACAAATTACTGTACAATAAAATGTACTCTTCAAATGGAAGTTTGTGCTTAAATAACAGTGTCCGTGGCTTCCATGGCGCCTAACGTTTGATTAGTTTTACGCCCACATCTTAAGCAGTAATTAATTGTCTTGCTAGGGATAATTTTACACATTTTGTTTCATATTTAACGAGGCGGTGCATTTCTCCCGGTTAAAGCACCGCTGGCAGAATGATGTGCGAGGTGATGCCGACGATAAACGAAGGGGACTCGGTTAGTCCCCGACGAGGGTCTCAGAACGGTTCCGATTCGGACTCAAATTTCGAACAACTGATGGTTAATATGCTGGACGAAAGAGACAAGCTTCTGGAATCTTTGCGGGAGACCCAGGAAACCTTGATTCAGTCTCAGACGAAGCTGCAAGACGCCCAGCACGAAAGGGACATTCTACAGAGGCAGATTAATTCGGCGCTACCGCAGGTAAGGTGACCCGACTCCTGACCTACACCGTCAAATGAACATCGACGGAGAATGAGATGAAACGAGGTTCTTATCGCGCTTATACTGCTTATCTATCTGTTCGCCTTCTGGGTGATTATGATGCTGGAACCCAAACCATTTGTCCCGGAGAAAAGTTACAATTTTTTATTGAGCTTAAATGGAAGAGTACGTAATATTTTTTTGTCATATTATGGCAGAATTTACCCAATGCTGAAGACTATTCTAAATTTAATTGATAACGTAATTGCAAGGTAGAAACCTGTAGCTCACCGTAACTAAGGTAACGGCAGTCAAAATATGAAAAGGGCGGAGCCAGTTTGTCTGGGAGGCGAAATGTCTATGCTCGCAGGTTTTGGGAAGCACTCATTTTAAACAAATGTCTTTCTCTGGGTAATTGGATGTTTTTATTTTGGTTAATTGAGGGCAAGTTTTGCTATTGTAGTTCGTGTTTGGATTTAACCTGAAGTGCAGTATTTAATCTCCTTCAGGTCTGATTCGATGTAGTAAACTCAGCTCGGTGTTCAGGAGGAGGTAACCCTAGAGCCGGCACTTTCAACTACGATAAAAAACATAAAAAATTCGAATCATTTGGAGTGTAGTCATTTTTAATTGTGTGCGTGGGAATGACTGACCTTGAAAGTCAGTTTACCCCTTAGGGTTTCAACGCTTCTGCAAGCCAAACGGTTCCCTCTGACGGCAGATGTAAGTTCGTGTAATTTAGCAGGACTTAACCAATGTTAAGTACAGTATGAAATTGTATATCCATGTCATCTGATGAAAAATTCATGGTTCTTTATTTTTCTCTGAAGGTATATAATATCATTAGTAAATCTACAGCAACTGTTCATTTTATGGATGCAGATTTTAAAATTCAGGATAAACTTGGTGCAACAGTGAAACGGAGCAGTGTGATACGGTTTCATATCTTTGAAAATGTTGTTATCTGTATGAGCTTGACAGGTTATTCATTACTTTGTGTGTTCAGTTTTAGGAGTCACTGAACCGTTATAGCAATAAATAAATAAATAAATAAAACCGACTAGAAGGAAAAGAGGAACTTCAATGCCCAGCGTAAAATGTGTGTGGGAGTGTGTGTGCACGAGTGTGTGTACGTTCAAGTGCGTATGTGTGTGAGTGAGTGTGTGTGCTAGTGCAAGTGCGTGTGGGTCATTTTGCCCTCTGACTCCTCATAATTACCCTGCTGGAATGCATATTTTGCCAACCCCTCAAGCTGAGGTCCAAATGGTTTGCGCCAGTGAGAAGTGCTGATATTCCGGTATCCATGGAGCCCAGCGTACGCCTGGGCCCGGCTCCACACAGACTGTGTGCTGCTTGTGCCAGCAGAGGAGAGGAAGGAGGGGGAGAAAAAAACACAAAAAAGAACGAATTTGCTTTAGCAAATGGAGATGATGAATGTAATTAATGCGCCGCTCCTCTTATCTCTGTGATGCTGCCGCGGGGCCCTGGTTTCATTTCGAGCCGCGTCTGAGAATGAGAGAGCGATCCGGAAGAGCGCCAGGCCGGGCCGCGCTGGGCTCCCGGGCCTCTGGCTGCGTCCTGATGTCAGCAGGCTGCGCTGGGCCCCCGGGCCTCTGGCCTCGTCCTGATGTCAGCGGGCTGCGCTGGGCCCTCGCGCCTCTGGCCTCGTCCTGATGTCAGCGGGCTCTGTGCCACGCCTGCTCTGGCCTCCGGGCCGGAAGACGCTCTGAAGCCGGGGCTTCAGGTCCCCGTGTGCCGGCGGGTGTCAGTGGAGTGGGGGTGCAGACTGTGGCTCCAGGGGACCAACCCCCCCCCCCCCGAGGCCATGCAGCAGTGTCTACGCCGTGGCGGGCAGCTGGGGGGGCGTGTCGCTGCACGTGGGGGGGTTCAGCTGAAACGCTTGCCTCGTCATCCGCTCGTAACGAACGGGGGGGGGGGTCGGGGAGAGGGGGAGGGGAAGGGGAAGGGGAGGAGAGGGGAGGGGGCTGGACACAGGGCACACGCGTGATCTTTACTCTGCAGGAAGGGAGGATGTGGAAGATGTTTCTGATCTCGCTGCTGCACAATGTTTTTCTTAATAAGAAAATATTAGTTATTGAGTGGCGGGGGCCTGGGGCGGGGGGGGGGCTGGGGCTGGGGGGCGTGCTGGGGCTGGGGGGGTGTAGTGGAGCGTAAGACATGCTGCCTTTCGCTTATTAAAGCCAGCGCTCTGCTCCCTGGAGAGCTCAGACAGAACGGAGAGTGGCAGAACCTCGCTTCAGGGTTCAACAGTAGCCTTAAAAAAGGAATAAAAACAGCCAAGGACATCACCTCCTCCCCAGCACACACCGGCTCTCACTCCCTTAGCATTTTACCCGACTTAAAGCCTGTGGATCATGTGCAGTAAACGTCAAAAAAATAAAAAGTCTAAATCCAAGGCCATTTGTCACCTATACATATGTGTGTGTGCGTGTGTGCGTGTGTGTGAGAGACACTCTCACACAAAGCACCTGAGCGTGCCTGTTATGTTAAATTTAGGATATTCTCCACCTTCTGCTGAACTGTCTCCTCTGGTTGAGGCAGATCTTGTGTCTGTGTCAGCAGCAGTAACACCTCCCTGTCAGTTCAGAGCCTGCACATTATAGGAGACGCGTCTCCTGCTGGTGGCTTGCAATAAGCATTTGTGTTAATGTATGCGCGGCTGATCACATGACCCTGAAATGTGTGTTTTACCCAATCAAAGGGGGGTGGGGGGAATCCCAGGTTTTGAAATGCCAGAGTGAATTTAACTTTGAACATTTTTGTGTTTGTTGTTTTTTTTAAATGCTAGTGTCAGGCATGCAATTAGCCTCCAGAGGGGCGGAGTTCTGAGACATGAATCAGACTCGTTATCTCCCCCAGACTGCGGGCCAAATGGAGCTGTGTGTGTTTGGCTGAGTGCAGATGAGCTCGGTGATGTGTGCCTGCTCTGATCCTTGCTTATGGAGTGTGAGCAGCGACAAACGGTGTATTACAAGTGCAGACTTTTTGTTGTTTCGCTGCATGGTTCGTTTAGTCTCAAGCCAGGAAATCCCCCCCCCCCACATGCACATGCGTGCGCGCGCGCACATGCGCACACACACACACACACACACACAGAAATCTGATGAGCTTGGCTTGCTTTGACCTTTCCTCAGACCCTTTATCTGATGCTGAAATGCGCTTCATTGTCTGGACATGAAACGCTGGTACCTTCCTGCTGTCCCCTACAGTGGACATGGTTGTACCCTCCTGCTGTCCCCTACAGTGGACACAGTGTACCGTTCCGTGGACAGAGATGGAGACCCTGCCTCACAGCCTCTGTTCAGCCTGTGTCTGGGGCCACTGTGGCATCGACAATCCTTCCAGATTTTGGGGGGGGGGGGGGATGGGGGCAGGGGGTGTGCAATACCTGCTTCCAAATCCCCCTGGAAGAGCCTGTCGGTGTGTGTAACATGGCCCCTGGAGAGCAGCAGCTCTGAACCTGCATGGCCCCTGAACTTCTCCGCCTCTACAGGGATTCGAACCCAGCGGGGGGAGAACGAGAGCAAACGCTCCATCACCTCCCCTTCCTGCTGTCCTCCATCTTATTTAAAATCACCCCAAAAAACTGCCCCTGAGAAGCAGGGGTAAATCACCCCAAAAAACTGCCCCTGGGAAGCAGGGGTAAATCACCCCAAAAAACTGCCCCTGGGAAGCAGGGGTAAATCACCCCAAAAAACTGCCCCTGGGAAGCAGGGGTAAATCACCCCAAAAAACTGCCCCTGGGAAGCAGGGGTAAATCACCCCAAAAAACTGCCCTGAAGCGGAATCACCAAACTGCCCTGGGAAGCAGGGGTAAATCACCCAAAATGCCCTGGGAACAGGTAAATCCCAAAACTGCCCTGGGAAGCAGGGGTAATCCCCAAAACTGCCCTGGAAGCGGTACCCACTGCCTGAACAGAATGCCCCGGCCGAACGCGCCTGCCCTGTTAGAACACAGCGGGGGGGTAATCTCCCGTTAAATCTCCCGTTAAATCTCCCGCTCTGAGTAATGGAACTGGGCAGAACGGTCTCATTAGGTCCGTGTTCAGGAGCGGTTTTTCGGGCGTTGATCTGTGCGGACGTGGGGAGCGAGCTTTTCATGACGGGGGCGCACGGTGGAGTCGTTCGCCCGGCGGTCCGACCCGCAGCGTTTTCCTGCTGATCCCGGAACGCCGCCGGAACGTTGCCGGGAGATTGGATAACCGGGGGGGGGGGCGTTTCCTGGGGTCCCCTGCAGCTGAGATGGGGGCATCGTTTAAACACAAACTGACCCCCCCACCCAGGCAGCCCTGTGCTGGAAAAATACTCAAACCTCATTGGGCTAATGTTATTCCACTGATAGGAGAGTGAATTTCATCTCCTCAGAGAGAAAGGGACTATAGATGTGTATTTTTAAACTGCCTGCTGTAAATGTTGGCACAGATAAGAAAGCTCTGCTAAAAGGAATTTTACAGTACAAAGAAGCTCAATGACGATGACGTCATCTCCGATTTTACGGGAGTAATACTCTCCGTTTAGAAACAGACGATCATGAAGGCTCCTCTCTCCTCTCCAGGGGTCAGCCTCTGCTGTTGCGTCGAACGGTGTTCAGTATCACTGCTACTGAAAAATCATCTGTGTTGCGGTGTGTGGGAGGAGAATGAGACGAAGCAGTAACGAAGGCGTTTATTGGCTGGCTTCTCGGCTCACGGCGATGCGGTATGGTACGAGCGCCGCCATTGGCTGTCAGAGGGAGCGTTTGGAGAGAGGTCATCTGGATTCTCGGTGAGATTCCTCGGGGGGAAGATGGAGCCCCAGCGGTTATCTCAGGCCCGGGAGAAGTCACGACTACAGAGCCTGACAGGACGCAGAATTGCGCTGGTGTCTCTCTTTCTCTTTCTCTCTCTTTCTCTTTCTCTCACGCTCTCTCTCTCTCATGCTCTGGCTCTCTTGCTCGCTCTCTCTCGCTCGCTCGCTCTCTTTATACAAGTGCCCATTCCTTCTCAGTAATTTTAGAACGAAGTGCTCGCATGTTGAAGTGACACTTCACTGAAAGAGGAAGTTGGGAGAAGGTCGACCTCCACGTTGAAGGACTGCGCTCCTTTCCGTATTCTTCTGCAATATTCACTAAATGCAGTTCCATTGCACTATTTTTAGGGTTGATTTTAATATGCTTTTAATATGCGTAAAATCTCGTTCAGAAAGTGATTTAATGCACGGGTGGGAAAGTGACTCACGATTCATTCATCCAAAAATATGAGCAGCTATTGGAACAGATCCTGGTGGCTTAATGTGTCTAAAATGCAATCGGAGTTGTTTTACTTTAATATTTTTTTATACTCTAATTTTAACTGGAGGAAGTTCAGTCGCATACAAATGCGATTATATTGTGCAGTGGATAGCAAAGGACAGTTCAGTGAGTATTTATTTGCAATCACTGGTATTTGTTTTATTGTTTTTGGTATTTCAAAGAGATTTTAAAGGTGAACCCCCCCCCACTGGATCTACCATTAATTCACCACCACCGTCCTTTTTTAGGTCTTAGTCTTGGTCTCCAATTATTCTTTTAATTGTCAGACTCTTACTCATTCTGGTGCACTACTGTATTTAACTCTAGTTCATTTGGTTACAAAACCATCTGATGTTCCCTGGAGTGCATTTGTTTATTTATTCATTTATTTTATTTCAGTCACCTTCTGTGCGATGTTTTTAAAACGCTTGTCAGAATGTCAGCCGGATATTAGTGGTTTGGGTGAAAGGGGTTGTTTTCGCTGCTTCTGTAATGACCGGTTCAGCCTCAGGGTTTAAATAAAAACGGGGAATTTCTCCGCCCCCCGCCCTCTTAGCCCCCCCACCCCCACAGAGTGAAGTGACATCGGAGGTTAGGGAGGAGGAAATGCGGAACGATGTGTTGCCGAATCTACTAGACCAACAGGCATCTCAGAACCGTGCCATGGGGATAAAAATACTGGCATCCCCATGAAGCATAATCCTCACCAAACCAGCCTCCTGTGATAATCCCATTTGAACCAGTCTCATGTGTGATAATCCCCACCAAACTGGTCTCGTGCCGTAATCCCAACCAAACCAGCCTCATGTGCGATTATCCAAACCAAACCAGCCTTGCGTTGGATAATCTGCTCTAGAACAGTCATATGTATCGTCTTGTGCCCAAGAGTGAGCGTGCACGTGCATGTCCGTGTGTGCATGCACACGTATGTGCGTGCGTGCTTGTGTGTACGTCTGCGCACATATGTGCGTGTGTGTGTGCAGGTATATGCGTGTGCGTGTGTGTGTGTGTGTGTGTGTGTGTGCATGCGTGTGTGTATGTCTGCGCACATATGTGCGTGTGTGTGTGCAGGTATATGTGTGTGCGTGTGTGTGTGTGTGTGTGTGTGTGTGCATGCATGCGTGCCTGTGTGGCATTGGCTGCCAGCCCTTGCAGCTGTGCATGTCTGAAACCCGAGTCTCCCATCTCCCATCTTGTCTGCGGCAGCTTCTGTTCGGTCAGAACCGGCCCTTTTGGACGCTCTTCACCAACTGCGCCCTTAAGTGAGGAGCGGCCACATTCTCCACATGCAGGCTATTTATACTGCTGCGTATTTACCGGCGAAACTCTGGCTTTCTGCCTTGCTGAGGGGTACATTACTACAGCCACAGCGCCCCCAACTGGCCAGCCCAGCCCAGTGCCCTGACCATCATGCTACACCACACAAGCAGCCTCATACAGTCAGGCAGTTCAGTATATTTGACATGTGCTCATTCATACCGAGAGACTGCTTACTGGTAAACCCTGAAGGCAAGCACACATGAGCCTGTCTTGTCACGGTTACAGAAGTCTGCCGGTCTGGTTGTTTCGGAAACGTGATGAATCTGTCTCATCCACTGGGTTGGATTAGGGATCCATATGCTGTGCAGCGGGATCTGCCAATGTTTCCGCCTATAACCTGGATGCAGTGGAGCTTCTCTGGGCTCCTACAAAATGAGTACACTGGTCCAGTGGTCTTGTGCTGGAGCGTGATTCAGTGTTCATGGTCCTGAAGCTCTATGCTGGAGCGTGATATCAGGTTCCTGTTCCCGAATCTTTGTGCTTGTTTGTGATTCAGTGCTGCGGCCCCCTGCCTCCTCCTCCACAGTGACGGATGGGATAATCAGCCGCTGTTATCCTCAGCCTAGCCAGTTCATCACAGGGGCGTGGTTTTGTCGAGCACCCGAAAGTGTGTTTTTGTCTTTTGTCTTGTGGGTTATTTTTTCTGCTGTTTGGCTCTGAACATTCCCCCCAGAGCATTCCTGTTTACCTGTTTAATTTGTTTAAAGTATATAATGTACGTAAAATGTCTTGTACACATGATCTATTTCTGACCTGCTTTGAGGTGCAGCAGCACTGTTCTTGCTTACCCACTGCACCATATTCATCCTCTATGCCAGATTGAGTGGAAGATTGAAAATAAGTCATTTTTGATTAACGCCACAGCACTTCTGCGCATTTCAATTTGCAAAGGCAAGAGGAAACAATTTGAGCCAATGATGACATTTTTTCTTCTTCTCGGAAATGGCATCCAAAGACAGCCGAGCCTGAGCGTTAATAAACCTGGGAGATTTAGCGCTCTCTGATCTTCGCTCTGGCAGCTCCTGCTTAACGCAATTTATTCATCAATATGGGCAGGAATTTCTTATTGCGGGGACCACGTGTTTGTGAATGTTCAAATTTGCACTCTAGTGTCATGAATGTCCATTTAACACCTTCGACTGGCTTCCTGTGCTGGAAAATTCTCTGTACATTTCAGGCGGCCATGCTGTGCCTGTGCAGTACCATAGAGGGCTTTGTGCATGGAATGCAAGCATGGCCTACTCTTATTCTGATAGCACAGGTGCCATAGCACCATGTAGGAGCTCCAGAAAGACTCTTATTCTGATAGCACAGGTGCCATAGCACCATGTGGCAGCTCCAGAAGGACTCTTATTCTGATAGCACAGGTGCCATATCACCATGTAGGAGCTCCAGAAGGACTCTTATTCTGATAGCACAGGTGCCATAGCACCATGTAGGAGCTCCAGAAGGGCTCCTATTTTGGTAGCACAGGTCCTGCACTGGTTTGACCAGTTGTTTGGTGTTTCAGTTTCTGGCTGTGCTGACTTTGCTGAAAATAAAGAGAAATACCTTCCTGCAATGTATAGTTCTGTTTACTAAACCCCACACAGGCTCAGAAATGGCCTCTTGTCTCCTGTCTCCTTTGACCTTTATGACAGCAGTGTGACGCACAGGTGGGTTGGTGTGAAATGTGGGCGGGGTTGGTGTGGAATGTGGGCGGGGTTGGTGTGGAATGTGGGGCGGGTTGATGTGGAATGTGGGCGGGTCAGTGTGAAATGTGGGCGGGGCTGCAGTGAAGCACACGAACAGTGTCCTCCGTGTGGGCGTGTGTGTGTCTGTTTGCACAAGTGTGTGGGTGCGTGTGTGTGGGGGGAGACATGCACGTGTGTGTGAGTGTGTGCGTTTGCACGTGTTTGTGCATGCAAGTGTGCGTGTGTGTGTCAGATCGTGACACGCAGAAATAAGCTGTCCTTTTTAATGCCTGCTTGTATCACATTCCTCTCTAGGCAGACTCGACACCCTCATTAATAAGTGAAAAGGCCATTAGCAGACACATTAGACAGGACGTCCTGCCCACTGCTAAACCCGTCCTGCTGGACTCTTCTGTGAGGGGAACTGGGAACAGGTCAGGCTCTTCTGTCTGGAGGTTCTGAAATACGAGTTAAATATAAGGAGAATGCGTCTCGTGAAGATCATGAAGTATTCTTCTGCCATCCGTCGCTGTTTTCTCATGGCTTAGTTTCCCTGCGTGGAGGGTTTGATGCTGTGGGGGGGATTAGCCTCTCTAAGCCCCTGGTCTTGCGTTGGAAAGCAGGCCTGGTTGTAACGATGTGATGCCTGCAGTCAGCACACGGATGCAGCTGCAGGTCACCAAGACGCTACAGAACTTTTAGCGCTGGAGACGAGGAGAACGGCTGATCATTTCACAGGCACAAAAAGATCAAATCAACTCCTTGGGCTGAGCAGAAACGGCATTCTCTGCTGTAAGCCGGTGTGACTCTTCTGTTTATAGCGACAAAATGTGTCAGTTATCTCACAAAAGACGAATCGCAGACCCTGAAAACGCCAGAGGATAAACATTTGGAAGCACTGAGAGAGATCAGCTCATATGGGACATGGGCCTGAATTATCAGTGAGAAATTGGAGATGGTTTGTTATTTCAGAACCTCATCCAAACTGGCCCAAATGTGGCATCATTTCCTGTGAAAATCCTTTTTTATATTTTGGCTGCAAAGTTCTAATTGGGCCTTGGAGACAGAGCAGACCTATCATAACGCTTACAGACAAGCATTCAAAAGTACGCAGTGTTACTTTCACCATAAACCATGTGAAACTCTCCCTTTCTGCCAGAATTCACTTACCCTATCATAGACTTGTGAGGTCATCTTGTTGAGGTTTGTGCTCCCTCTTTTTTTATTATTTCTCTGATGTTTTAATTTTTTATTATGTTTTATTATTTTTGGATGTAAGAGGCAGGCTGCACTTGACACCAGTGTGTAGGAATGTTCTGGAGTAACGGCTCTTGGCTCCTGCTCGCCCTTTTTTTCCTGGTTGCCGTACGGCGTCTGAATGCTAATGGAATATTAGCGTAAGCGCTGCGGCCCAGCGTCCGCTGTCTTACCCCCAGCGGGTCCGCCTGGCCATCTGTCGCACGGATAGCACCGAGCGCCAAGAATCAGAATCAGAGTCAGAGAGATGCAGACACAGAGAGTCAGAGTCTCACAGAGAGTCAGAGTCTCACAGAGAGTCAGAGTCTCACAGAGAGTCCGAGTCTCACAGAGAGTCCGAGTCAGAGTCTCCCAGAGAGTCAGAGTCTCCCAGAGAGTCAGTCAGAGTCTCCCAGAGAGTCAGTCAGAGTCTCCCAGAGAGTCAGTCAGAGTCTCCCAGAGAGTCAGAGTCTCCCAGAGAGTCAGTCAGAGTCTCACAGAGAGTCCGAGTCAGAGTCTCCCAGAGAGTCCGAGTCTCCCAGAGAGTCCGAGTCTCCCAGAGAGTCCGAGTCTCCCAGAGAGTCCGAGTCTCCCAGAGAGTCAGAGTCTCCCAGAGAGTCAGAGTCTCACAGAGAGTCCGAGTCCGAGTCTCCCAGAGAGTCAGAGTCTCCCAGAGAGTCAGAGTCTCCCAGAGAGTCAGAGTCTCCCAGAGAGTCAGTCAGAGTCTCACAGAGAGTCCGAGTCAGAGTCTCCCAGAGAGTCAGAGTCTCCCAGAGAGTCAGAGTCTCCCAGAGAGTCAGAGTCTCACAGAGAGTCCGAGTCCGAGTCTCACAGAGAGTCCGAGTCTGAGTCTCACAGAGAGTCTGAGTCTCACAGAGAGTCAGAGTGAGGTTTCAGTTTCCTGCATTGTTCAGTGCTTTCTGATGGCGTAACCGTAAAATGCTTGATTGATTGGTTGATTGACTTCTCTATGGAGCAGTTGTCCTGGGTAATTCCCTGTTTAATTTCCCAGCTGCTTGATGCAGACCCACGAGCTGAGCTCCTGAGCAGGGCTAAGCTAGGCTAAGCTAGCAGGAGCTGAGGGAGGCTCTGGAGCTGGTGTGTTACCTGCCGCCGTTTCAAACTGTCTCTGAGAATATGCCAGGTGAGCTGCAGGTGAGCTGCAGGTGAGAGGAGCTGAAGAGGGAAGCAATCAAGAAGCCGTGCAGTCTTCTGGAGAAATCGTATTTCTTATTTTTGATTGCTAGCATACCGATAGACTTTGCTCAAAACGCTCTTATTTCTCTGCTGCATATGACCCCAGCCCTAGCACTAGCCCTAGCGCCAGCCCAGACGGCGTGAGAGAAGTGGCTTCTGCGGTTTCTGAAAGGGCTGAGTGAACTCCAGCGTGCCGTAAATAAATTGCCTCTAAGCTGATGTTCGGTTTAGCCTGAATGACGGAGGTGTTTATCTGGCCACTCAGGCAAATGGAGAATTTAAATGCTGTCTATGCAGGGTAGGCAGAGGTGGCTTATACCACACAGTGGCCATGGAAAACCTTCAAGCAAATGGTGGCTTTGCAATACTTTATTAAAGCCGTTTTATGTCAGAAAGCATTTTGCAAAGTCTATTCTCAATAATCTTTCAAATAATCTCTTCTTTTATGGATGGGTTTCCTGTTTCCTTACGGATGGGTTTCCTGTTCCTGTTTCCTCACGGATGGGTTTCCTGTTTCCTTACAGAGGGGTTTCCTGTTTCCTCACGGATGGGTTTCCTGTTTGCTTGCAGAACTGCTCTGTCTCTGTCTGGTTTGGGCTTCATGCCGGCTGCTAGTATTCGGCCAGATTCTGTAGTTGTGGTTCACTGTCTTCCTGGCGTTGGGAGAGGGAGAGGGAGACCAATGAGGAAGAACGGCATCACCTGTCCTGATGGGCTGTTTGTCATCCTGACAGGAGCTCGGTCCTACATAAAATATTACGGAACAGAAACTCATTAATTGGCTTCATTTATGTCATCCACCAGGTAGAATCATATTTAGCAGGGGAGGCTAAATTGCTTTGACCCAGACGGGGTAACATGCAGGTGATTTATGGCTAGCTGGCCAGCCATGTCATTTTTTATACGTTTCCAATAATGTGGGCAGAAGGGAGAGAACGTGACGCTCTGCGGTTTGCTATTAGCATAGCGTAGCGTGGCTAACTGGAAGACAAAGGGTTAATACCCCGAGCCCGAATACGCTGCTCATTATGTGGAAGGTGGTGGCTGTGTTAAGCTGCTCCCCAAGGCTGCTGTCAAACGGCAGATAAATGGGATGTTTGTGCTGTGGCTGCTAAGGGTTCTCATAAATGGGAAATATCGATTGGCGGGGAAGTGTAAACACTCTTTACTTGGCAAAGTGTTCCGGTGTTTTTGACGTACGGCGTTCTCTGTCTGTACGGCTGTGACACCGCGCTGGAACTTCACCTGGGTCCATTCACACCCGCTCCAGCACCGGCTATGGGGCAGATAGTAAATCACTTTACAATTTACAGTCTGGCAATCTGGCGATCGTTTCCGGTCAAAGTGACTTGCAAAAGGGCTGCTGAGCAAACGGCACGAGAGCCAGGAGAGGTGTAGTTACATTCGCTTCCAGGAGAGGTGTAGTTACATTCGCTTCCAGGAGAGGTGTAGTTACAGTCGCTTCCAGGAGAGGTGTAGTTAGTCGCTTTCAGGAGAGGTGTAGTTACAGTCGCTTTCAGGAGAGGTGTAGTTACAGTCGCGTAACGTGCCTCTCCAGGAGAGGTGTAGTTACAGTGGCGTAAAGTGCCTCTCCAGGAGAGGTGTAGTTACAGTGGCGTAAAGTGCCTCTCCAGGAGAGGTGTAGTTACAGTGGCGTAAGTGCCTCCAGGGAGGTGTAGTTACAGTGGCGTAAAGTGCCTCTCCAGGAGAGGTGTAGTTACAGTGGCGTAAGTGCCTCTCCAGGAGAGGTGTAGTTACAGTGGCGTAAAGTGCCTCTCCAGGAGAGGTGTAGTTACAGTGGCGTAAAGTGCCTCTCCAGGAGAGGTGTAGTTACAGTGGCGTAAAGTGCCTCTCCAGGAGAGGTGTAGTTACAGTGGCGTAAAGTGCCTCTCCAGGAGAGGTGTAGTTACAGTGGCGTAACTTGCCTCTCCAGGAGAGGTGTAGTTACAGTCGCGTAACGTGCCTCTCCAGGAGAAGTGTAGTTCCAGTCGCCTAAAGTGCCTCTCCAGGTGCGTGACTGAAGATGAAAGGACAGAAGCGTTTGTTTTTTTGTTTTTGTTTTTTTTTATATAGAAACATGGAGGTTTAGTCTGAAAAGGGGGTGTGTTTAGATGCAGAATCCCGCCAGTGAATTTGACTTCCTGACTGACTGGGCGATCTCCAGGGCAACGGAACACAGAGATGGTGGCTTGGTGTTGATTGGGTCTGGGAGGGGCTGGGAGGGGGTGCAGAACCTGTCCCACTGAACTGCAGCAGTCTCTGCCTCTGTGTTACCACGTTTAAATGGGATCCTGTTTGCTCCTAAATCCTGTGCAAAGCGGGTGGAGCTGAATGCCCTGCATGTGTGTGCTGGGCGGCAGTGTGGTATAATGGGTAAGGAACTGGTCTTGTAACCTAAAAGGTCACCGGTTCAATTCAACACCCGGTAGGACACTGCCGTTGTGCCCTTGAGCAAGGTCCTTAATCTGCATTGCTTCAGTATATATCCAGCTGTACAAATGGATGCAGTGTAAATGCGATGTAAGTTGTGTAAGTCGCTCTGGATAAGAGCATCTGCTAAATGCCTGTAATGTAATGTAATGTGTGTACTGATGGGAGGGGGACACCTGCCCCCCCCCCCCCCTCAGTCTGCCGCCGCTCCTGCTAGCTGCTGAGCCGGCTCAGTGCACTGATTAAGTGATGGTGCTGCACTGGATCTCCACAGATCTCTTCATTAAACCCCGGGGGTAATTACTCACCTGCCTGCTTACCCTGCCACTGCAGAGGCCTCTGCTTCAGATTCAAGGCACAGATTCTCACTGCTTAACAGTTGTGACTGGGGCCTAGCGCTCCCTCTTGCTGTTTGATTTATTTTTGGGTTGGCTACAGGTGTAACCGCCCTGTCAAAAAAAAAAAAAAAAGAATGATCTCCTGTTTAGCACTCTGAAGCATCCGTACTGAATTCGGGAAGCGGGTCGTAAATGAGAGAGATTACAAACACTTGGCGCTTCGATTTTTACAAGCTTTATTATTGAATTTCATATTATTTTTAAATGCAGTCGACAAACAGAACTTGTCCTCTAATTTGCTTCTCGCTGCGTCTGTGGTGACCTCACCTCTCTACAGTGCATCACTTTCACAGCCAGAATGCTGCTTTGCTCACGTCTTCCCTTTGTAATGTTAAAAATGTTTTTATTAATTTACAGTTCATAACTGTTGGTCCCCAGACACGTCCAGACACCACCAACCTGCTAAAAAAGCTGGTTATTTTAGGTAAGAATTATCCAAATTAATTCAAGACACGTTTTTTTCAAACATTGTCTCTATTAGGGTTATAGATGCAACACTGCCATTGGGATTAAAATCTCTGTGGCTGCAAACTCTAGTTAGATTATTTACTTGGCCGGTTTCCATAGCCAAGGCAAGTACATCCCAGACAATCGGAAAGCCCCCCTTTAGATGGATTCATACTGGGACAGCAGGGGCGTAATATTGCTCCTTAATTATGAATGCAAGTGTGGTGGCAGGATTTGAACCTGTGACCCCAAACCGGCCCTGAGTCCATACTGCTGCCCACTGCATGCACATCGTCTTCCGTAGTATTCTGCTGAGAAGCAGTAATGTATGATTTTGTAGTCCAGTTTCTTATGGAAGCCTGGTCCTATAAGTGTTCTCCATTGTTTGTTCATGGTTCTTACATTTTTTTTTTTTTTTTTTTACATTCTTTTGAATGTGACCATTTAAATTAATTTGATTCTGTTCCGTTAGTAATGAGTTTTTTTTTATATTTGCTATATGACACTAAACAGCTGTGATTTATGGCTGAATGTGGTCACTTCCTCCAGGCACAGCCAGTCAGGGAGACGTGACCGTTTGCTGCAGAGTACGGATGTGACAGGCCTGATGTCACGGGAGTACGGATGTGACAGGCCTGATGTCACGGGAGTACGGATGTGACAGGCCTGATGTCACGGGAGAGATGAAGCATTTGAAGTTTCAGTAAATCCTCTCAGCGCCCGCCCGCTGTAGACAGCAGTTTCTATTCTGGCCTCCAGCGCGGATGGAGCACGGAGATGGACGGGGGCTTAGCGCTGGAATGGTCCGGCTTTCTCCCCCAAACCCATTTTATACGGTTTTTATTGGTCAGACATTTTAAAGGAATTCTATAGATTAAAGTTGTGTTTGGAGCTGTGTGCTCTCCATAAGGAAACACTTCTGAGGTGTTTCTTGGGAGGGAGGGGGTGGAGGATGGGGCTTGTGAAACGGACTCAATCACTGTACCGCACTGGTATATGAGCGACTGAGCTAGGCTACTTGCTCTTCTGTTTTTGTCATTGTTGTGTGAAACCATTATAATTTGGGAGAAGGTAGATGTGAAGGTCTTTTATAAGTCCAGCTGTTTGAATTATCTGTTAGTCTACAGATAAGAATGCATGCCTTTTCAAACATGCAGCTTTTAAGTGTGAAATATTTACTCTCTTGCGATGGTGTGTTTTACGCCTGACCCAAGAACACCACCGTCGGTGATGTCATTAGAAGGGAAGTGATGGAATAATTGTACCGTGGAACCTGAGATCACTGCCGTCCTTAGAAGGAATCAGGAAGGCTGGGCTTGCTCTCCATCTGCCCTGCGACAGCTTCCGAAGATGAGCTCCAGGAATTCTGTGCGTTATTCGAGCGCTGTGTGTGTGCATCGCTGAATTTCAGGGTTAAATAACCGCTCACATAATGTTTGACGAGGTTAACGGTGATGAATGTGAAGCAGGCTGGCTGCAGGGAGAGGAATGTTCTTTTGACGCAAGTTCAGACGGAGAGGATCAGGTACTCCTGTGAAACAGCCTGGTCCTAACTCGCAAATCAATGGAGCAGCGAGTCTGTTAATGTGGTTCGGGCCGATCGCCTTCTGCTACACGCTGTGGGTCATTGACTGAGTCAAGAGGCTCTATTTCTAAATGCCTTTAAGATATAATAACCCATGAAAAACATTCCATGGCTTACAAGCAAGTATATGACCACGTTAGTGGAAAGCGGCAAAAATATTAATGCACAATGAACAGCAAATGTCTGTAAGGTTTTTTTTAATGCTCATTATCTATAAGCACAGTTTAATATGTACTGATATCTGATTGGTGTCTGATATTTCAATAGATATTTTCTATTAATTAAAGTATAATATAAATGACACATACGTAGGTTTTGCTCACCTTTACAAAAGTAGGCACCCAAATGAAATTCTTCATTACTTTCCGCCGCTATTTTGGAAAGACTATTTCAGGCCCCTCCTCCCTCTGTGACATCCTCTGTTCATCCAGGGCAAGCTGACTGGCGCAGAATGCACCTCTGCAATGTACAGCGCGTGTGGTCACCGAGTTCCTTCAGCGCGTGCGTCTCTTTCACCGGGCGGTCAGCATTCGGAGTCAATACCGCGCGTGACGCAACAACTGAGCCGTTGCTTTCATTCCCGCGTCAGTTTGATTGATGCTTTTTTTATTTCAGTCCTGCGCCGCGGCTGAGTTCATTCAGTGCGTTACTGCCGCGTGTTTTTCCATGCGTCGAGACGACTTTATAACACGGCAGCTGTAGGTACTCCGGTCTATTTATTGGCCCGATGCAAGCAATCACTTAATTCTTACAATG
>NC_057945.1:40872235-40884735 GCF_018555375.3 Anguilla rostrata | reverse complement strand
CAGCCATGTCACATAAAGGTCATGGGGGAGTCTCATCTGCTCAGCGTGTCCAAGCTGTGTGGACACGCTGTGTGATCTTTCACCTTTCACCTTCTCTCCTCTCGTTTTTCTCTCAGTTTATTTTACGAGTGAGACGAAGATGCAGGGTACAGGGGGATGTCTCTCTTAGTGAGAGCAGGGCTGTACTGTACAGGGGGATGTCTCTCTTAGTGAGAGCAGGGCTGTACTGTACAGGGGGATGTCTCTCTTAGTGAGACAGAGCAGGGCTGTACTGTACAGTGGGGATGTCTCTCTCTCTCTCTCTCCCTGTGGATCTGAGCGTTGGCGGCTTGTGTGCTGGAAGCACAGGGTTGGACAGTGCCCGTGTCCTCCTCTAACAGCTGCCTGCTCAAACTGAGCCGCACTGTCATTGGTCCAGATTTGGGTTCATTCTGGCACTGATGTGCATCGGACCGCACTGCACAGGACAAAGAGCCGGGTGGGGCGCTCGCTCGCACGTGAATCTGCTGCTTCACACTGAAGCATCACTGAAGCTGACCCCTCACACAGCGCTGAGGCTGACCCCTCACACAGCGCTGAGGCTGACCCCTCACACGGCGCTGAAGCTGACCCCTCACACGGCGCTGAAGCTGACCCCTCATACGGTGCTGAAGCTGACCCCTCACACAGCACTGAAGCTGACCCCTCACACAGCGCTGAAGCTGACCCCTCACACAGCGCTGACCCCTCACACAGCTCTGAATCTGACCCCTCACAGGGCTGAAGCTGACCCCTCACACGGCGCTGAAGCTGACCCCTCACACGGCGCTGAAGCTGACCCCTCACACAGCGCTGAAGCATCGCTGAAGCTGACCCCTCACACGGCGCTGAAGCTGACCCCTCACACGGCGCTGAAGCTGACCCCTCACACAGCACTGAAGCTGACCCCTCACACAGCGCTGACCCCTCACACAGCTCTGAATCTGACCCCTCACACAGTGCTGAAGCTGACCCCTCACACAGTGCTGAAGCTGACCCCTCACACGGCGCTGAAGCTGACCCCTCACACAGTGCTGAAGCTGACCCCTCACACAGTGCTGAAGCTGACCCCTCACACAGCTGCTGAAGCTGACCCCTCAGCAAGCGCACTGAAGCTGACCCCTCACAAAGCGTGCTGGACCCTTCACACGACGCTGACCCCTCACCAACAGCGTCTGAGCTAGCCCCATCACACAGCCTGAGCTGACCCGTCACACAGCGCTGACCCCTCACACAGCGCTGACCCCTCACACAGTGCTGAAGCTGACCCCTCACACAGCGCTGAGGCTGACCCCTCACACAGCGCTGAAGCTGACCCCTCACACACTACTGAAGCTGACCCCTCACCAGTGCTGAGGCTGACCCCTCACACGGCGCTGAAGCTGACCCCTCACACAGCGCTGAAGCTGACCCCTCACACGGCGCTGAAGCTGACCCCTCACACGGCGCTGAAGCTGACCCCTCACACAGCGCTGAAGCTGACCCCTCACACAGTGCTGAGGCTGACCCCTCACACGGCTCCCTTGTTAAGTCTGAAAAGCGCTGAGTGTGTGTGGTGGCAAGCTGGGCCAAATCCTTTGAAAGACCCACGAGCAGGTCGCCGGTATATAAGGACGCGTGGCTGAGGAGTGAGAAGGCACTCTTCATTCTTCTGATTACTCTGAGCCCCTCAACGGCAAACCGTTTCCATGGTAGCCAGCCCAAGATTAATAAGATGGCAGTTGCCATTCTCTGAGCTTTTTGGCTCCTGGTGTCAGTTTTTTTAACGGAGAGGATCTGTTCTGGGAAGTGGCTGAGAGAAAATGTAACTGTTTTATGGACAGAAGTGGAAGCTCACAGTAAGGTTGTTCCGGTAACTATGCAGCAGTGTGTGTGTGTGTGCGTGTGTGTGTGTTTTCTTCATTGAGTCAGGTTTTATGGGAATGTGCCCTTCCCCAGCAGCGGGGAAAACTGCAGCTGCAGGTCAGGGGGAGAGGAAGTGACACGTGTGTTTTTATCAGGAGGAGAGGAAGTGGAAAGCATGTTCTATCAGGAGGAGAGGAAGTGGAAACCGTGTTTTATAGGGAGGAGAGGAAGTGGAAAGCGTGTTTTATCAGGAGGAGAGGAAGTGGAAAGCGTGATTTATCAGGAGGAGAGGAAGTGGAATGTGTGATTTATCAGGAGGAGAGGAAGTGGAACGCGTGTTTTATCAGGAGGAGAGGAAGTGGAATGTGTGTTTTATCAGGAGGAGAGGAAGTGGAAAGCGTGTTTTGTCAGGAGGAGAGGAAGTGGAACGCGTGTTTTATTGTTTAAGAGCCGTGTGTTCCAGCGGGAGCCTTTATGAGTGATGTGGGGTCTCCCCTCCATCCTCTCTGCCTCTCCAGCTGGACAGATTTATTATTAAAGCTTTCTGTGGAGAGCAGGGCCGGCGTTAAAAAGCCTCTTCTGCAGGATGCCTCACGCTTCTGCTCCTCCTCGGGTGTTTCCCCTTACGCCAGCGGCCTGTCGGACCATCGTCGCCCGCGACCCCAGGTTTTACCGCAAACGCCGCCTGCGCTCCCCGCGGTGACGAATCTTTCACGTCTGCGCAGCCGCCGCATCACCCCCGTTTCCCGCTCTTTTCTCTGCGCTGTGCAGCAGTGGAACGCGCGGCTCAGACACCGCGATCACGCCTGGCCGTGTGGAGCCCTCTGATTGGCCGTGTGTTTGGGGGAAACTGGGAGCCCCTCTTTATACTTTAATACTGTGGACTGGCCAGTGTAGTGTGCTGGGGGGGTCTATATACAGTCTGGCTACAGGCTGCGGGGGGGGGGGGGGGGGGGGAGGAGGGGCTATATACAGTCTGGCTACAGGCTGTGGGGGGGGCCATTTCAGAGCTCTTGCCTCTCATTGGTTGATTGAGACTGTCTGTCAGAACTTTCCGATAGAGAGTTCTTTTCCAGCTTCTGATCTTCTCAGTCCTGCGTCTCTGACACACGCTCCCTCCCGCGCAGCGCTAGCCCCCAGTGCAGTGCGCTGCTCACACGCTCCCCCCCGCGCAGCGCTAGCCCCCAGTGCAGTGCGCTGCTCACACGCCCCCCCCACGCAGCGCTAGCCCCCAGTGCAGTGCGCTGCTCACACGCCCCCCCCCACGCAGCGCTAGCCCCCAGTGCAGTGCGCTGCTCACACGCCCCCCCCCACGCAGCGCTAGCCCCCAGTGCAGTGCGCTGCTCACACGCCCCCCCCCCCACGCAGCGCTAGCCCCCAGTGCAGTGCGCTGCTCACACGCTCCCTCCCGCGCAGCGCTAGCCCCCAGTGCAATGTGCTGCTCACACGCCCCCCCCCACGCAGCGCTAGCCCCAGTGCAGTGCGCTGCTCACACACCCCCCCCCACGCAGCGCTAGCCCCCAGTGCAGTGCGCTGCTCACACGCCCCCCCCCCGCGCAGCGCTAGCCCCCAGTGCAGTGCGCTGCTCACACGCCCCCCCCCCACGCAGCGCTAGCCCCCAGTGCAGTGCGCTGCTCACACGCCCCCCCCGCGCAGCGCTAGCCCCCAGTGCAGTGCGCTGCTCACACGCCCCCCCCCCGCGCAGCGCTAGCCCCCAGTGCAGTGCGCTGCTCACACGCTCCCTCCCGCGAGCGCTAGCCCCCAGTGCAGTGCGCTGCTCACACGCCCCCCCCGCGCAGCGCTAGCCCCCAGTGCAGTGCGTCGCTCACACGCCCCCCGCGCAGCGCTAGCCCCCAGTGCAGTGCGCTGCTCACACGCTCCCTCCCGCGCAGCGCTAGCCCCCAGTGCAGTGCGCTGCTTGTTCTACATAATTGATAAAGAGCGTGCACGGCTGTGACAGGTGGGTGATGTCATAATTAAAAAGCATTCTGGGTAACACCGGCACTGGGATTGAAAGGGTGGGACCCTGTAATGATCCATCTTGGCTCAGATCAGACTTCAGAAAGATTGATTCCAACAATTATCGCAGAACAGACTCTGCAATTTAGCATTCAAATCGTTTCCTTTCCCTTCTGGTCTTATCGCCTTTGATAGGCCTTGATTGTGTAGATGCTGATAACATACAGTGTTAATATTGAGTGTAATGGGTCTCCCAGGTCTTTACAGTGAGGAGTGTGAAGCACCACACAGCCGCCAATGCAGCTCATCCTGCTGCGTGGTGAGTGGCAGCCATTTTGCAGCAGAATACGCATTGGGTGAGGTGGAGATCTCAGGATTTATTATTCTCTCTAACTGGGGGGGTTTAAAGTGACCAGATTGAGTGTGTCCCTATTTATACACACACACACACACACACAGGTACATAAATACATACATACATATATGTATTTATGTGCAGTATGTATATGTATGCGAGTAAGTGTGTGTGAGTGTATGTGTGTATACATATGTATATAAACAAAGCATATTCCTCAAATTATACGATTTTGTATTATATAGATAAGGTATGAATTGTTATCTTGACGACTCCACTATACATAATTTATGTCGTTTGGTTTACCACATTCATTTATTTATTTCTTGCAGAAAGGACAAATGTATAAAGGAGAAATTCCAATTCCATAGAGCCACATGGTTTCAGATGTGGCTCTATGGCTGGAGATGTGTGTTCACTCAAAGCAGCTGTGGCTTCCTACTGCCGTATTCGTAAAATAAACGGATTTGTTCCGCTTCACCCTAATTTCCTGTGAAATTGGTCGTTTTTGTACACGATCATGAGTCCCTTAAAAATGAATTGTGGCGGTGCCGAAGTCTGTGGGCCTCCCTGCGTCCTGTCACACGTCCAGGCTCTCCGAAAATCTCTTTCCCTGGATCACACCCAGAAGCCCTGTGAATGCAGTCTCCTTGGAAACGCCTGGCCAGCTGATGCTGACTTCCTGCCCACCCCCCCCCCCCCCCACCCCCCACCGCAGCTGCTCTCTAAGACATGGGACAGTCCACAGCACCCCCTCCCAGCATGCCCCCACCCTGCCCCCCCGAGTTTTGCTCAGTTAAACTGAAAAGGATGTTGCCAGCTGATCTGCTCATTTTGATTGGTTCTCCTTTGTCATGTAGTGCCGCATGATGGGGAATTCCACTGATGCCAGAATTGACCTTGAATGTGAATATTTTTAAAGCCCATTCAGAACATGATCCTCTGTGTATAATGATCTCTGTATAAAGTGGGTTATTTAAACCTGCAAAATACTGAATGCACTGCCCTGCTCGATGCCCAGAGGGCACTGCCCTGTAGACTGCCCAGAGAGCACTGCCCTGCTCTATGCCCAGAGGGCACTGCCCTGCTGAATGCCCAGAGGGCACTGCCCTGTCTATGCCCAGAGGGCACTGCCCTGCTCGATGCCCAGAGGGCACTGCCCTGCTCTATGCCCAGAGGGCACTGCCCTGCTCGATGCCCAGAGGGCACTGCCCTGCTGAATGCCCAGAGGGCACTGCCCTGCTGAATGCCCAGAGGGCACTGCCCTGCTTGATGCCCAGAGGCCGTTGCCCTGCTGAATGCCCAGAGGGCACTGCCCTGCTTGATGCCCAGAGGCCGTTTCTTTTTAATATTATCTTTATGTCAATGAATTCTATAGGAGCACTCTTGGAATGTTTTTTTGTTTTGGTATTTAATTTAAAAACTAATTTGAATTGAATTCATGGACTTCTGTTTAAATTTATTCACATTTTTACTCCTCTTTCTTTTGGAACATCTTAAGAAAGGGATTTTAATTGTATCCTCTGTGAGGCCTTTTGGTTTCGCTTGAATGTTTGACATGCCTGGAAAACGGACTTTAACAGCCAGTCTGGCATAACACAGTGTTCTAAGACTTAGCGTGGGAGCGTTCTCATCACAACACTGTCTAACAACCGAAACGGGAGTCTGACCGGAATCTTCCAGAACGCTCTGGGAACGCACTGTATTAGCGGAATACCTGCAGCTGAAAGCTCTTTCAGGTGTTTAGCCTCTTATATTATATTATATTGTAATATAATATAATATAAGTGCTTTTTTTTTTTTTTTTTAGGAATGTGCTGGAATAGTAGAGCTGAGCTGTTCTGTGCCCCCGGGGGGGTCAGGAGAAGGGATGGGGGGGGGGGGTTGGTAATGTGCTGGACGGACCAAGGTCATCTGAGCTTATTCCTGCCAGGGCAGGGATTGGACACAGTGCCCCTCCGCTTCAGCTAAACCCGCCCCCCCTCCCCTCCGCTTCAGCTAAACCCGCCCCCCCCTCCCCTCCGGATGTTTGGTCAGGCTCCAGCCTCCCCACCCCCACGCCCCCCACCCCACTGCCTACTGATGATGCTGCATGTTTGCACTGCCTAGGGGGGGGGGTCAGCCTGCGTCTGTCTTCCTCCCCCCCGACGGCCTGCTTTACGCTGGATAAACCTGCTGTGTCTCTAAAGATCACGTGTAAGTCATCTGGCTCTTATGTCTTCAGCTGCTCAGGACAGCGGTGTACACACCCCCCTCCCCCCCTGCCACCACCACTGCCATCCGCCCCAACCCCCCAACCTCACCCAACCCTCATCCCTGCCCCCTCCCACTGCGGCAGCCCCGAGGTGCCCGCAGGAAGTCATGTCTTATTTATGAAATATTATTTCCGGTGTGTAATTCCAGCTCACGTTTTTGAATGCTGTGTTGTGCAAAAAATAAAACGTATAAAAACACTGTTTGAGAAGCGGCTCCTGCTCTCAGTCTCTAGTGCAGATGATGGCTTGTGGCCCCAAAATGTCTGAAGTGACCCACTTGATGAGGCTGCGATGTGTAGAGGTGGGGTCTGATTCCAGCCTGATGATGAGGGTTCTGGGTGAGGAAGAGTCAGCTCAGTCTGAGGAATAGTTGGTGAAGACAGCTGGTGCGTTCTTTCTCTCCGAGTGCAGCCATGCTGAAGATATACTCACAGATTCCAGAGTGAGTTCGTTAAAGTGGTAAAATGGACGCTTGTGTAGTCAGATTTGAGCGATGAAGACGAAGGCGAAGTTGTGGCATTGTCTGTGGTGGTGGCTGCCTGCTCTAGTTCTCTCTGTTAGACTCTGTTAGACTCTGCTAGTCTCTGCTCCCTGTGTCGCCTTTAATCCTTCATGGTGCCAAGCAATTTACTGCACAGCTTTACTACTGCATGAATCATGTGGTTTCAAGCCCCCCGCGCGGGTGCGTGCGTGCGTGCGTGCGTGCGTGCGTGCGTGCGTGCGTGCGTGCGTGCGTGCGTGCGTGCGTGCGTGCGCGCTGCTATTCTGACAGGCGCCACAGAGCTTCCTGCCGTGTCTCTGCCCCCCTCCTCCCCCAGCTGTAATCCTGCTGCTGAGTGTGGGGTTTCACTGTGCTGCATGGCACCAGGGTAACAGAGGGGTACAGCACAGCCAATACCCCCCCCCCCCCCCCCGAGCCAGTACCCCCACACACACCCGCCCGAGGCCAGTACTCCCACACACACCCCCCCCCGAGCCATGCCCCACACACCCCCCAAGCCAGTAGCCCCCACAGCCTGAGGCTTGGGTCGCAATGCAAGAGATTTATCTGTGAGAGGGGGTTGAAGCAGGCTCCTGATTGGTTAGTGTGTGAGAGCTGGGGACGAAGGAGGCTCCTGATTGGTTAGTGTACTTGACATGTGCTTGACTGAATTATCTGGATGAATGGCCTGTTTTATTCAAGTTAGGATATAATGAATGCCTTTTTAGTTAAATATTCTTCATTGGTGTGCTTTGCTCTCTTGTGTCCATAGCTCTTTGTGTGTGGTGTGTGTGTGTGCGCATACGTGCGTGCATGTGTGCTTGGGCTTAAAATGATGTCTTAAATGGAAGTGACCATTCTCATTTTTCTCTGTGCAGAGCCTGTTAGTTTTGTGCTGTACCTGAGGGCGTGAGGGGGCGTGGCCTGTGGGATCTGTGGCTGGGGTGCTGAGTGGAGGAGCGTGTTTCTGAACGCGCAGACATGGCCCAGCTAGCACTGGGGCTCACGCGGGCGAGCGCACGAACGCTGCACAGGCCTCCCCCCGAGCCAGATTACCCATCAGCCACTGCAATGCAGAGGCCCGACGTCGGCCCTGACGGAGCAGCTGAGAGCTGGGACCTCCCGCGACTCCCTCGCCAAAATGGCTCCCCTGTCGTCTCTGGTCGGGTGGGGAAACGTTGCTTTATGTAGCAGAGACATCTCTCCACCAGGCAGCACAGCCGTGTCAGAGCTGTCACCACCCCCACCACCCGGCCCCCCCCCCCCCACCACATACCGGCGGCGCGTGATCCCAGCTGTGGAGCCGTTTTCACTTTTGGAGATTCCTGGGCTCGGTGCGGCACGATTCGGCACCGGCGTACCCCAGCAGATGTGCGCTCGTTCCTTAGCATTGCGTCCTGGTGTAGACGTGCACATCGCAGCCTGGTGTAGACGTGCACATCGCAGCCTGGTGTAGACGTGCACATCGCAGCCTGGTGTAGACGTGCACATCGCAGCCTGGTGTAGACGTGCACATCGCAGCCTGGTGTAGACGTGCACATCGCAGCCTGGTGTAGACGTGCACATCGCAGCCTGGTGTAGACCTGCACATCGCAGCCTGGTGTAGACCTGCACATCGCAGCCTGGTGTAGATGTGCACATGAGGACTGGTGTCAGCGTGCACATCGCACCTGGTGTAGCGTGCACTGCAGCCTGGGAGAGGAACGGCATCATCGCGAGCCGTGTAACGTGCCACATCGCAGCCTGGTGTCAGACTGCACATCCAGCCTGGTGATGGCACACGCACCTGGTGAGACGTGCCTCGGCCCAAAGAGGGGATTATGTCATGATGTAATTACCCGTTTTGAGGCCACAAAGACGGTGTTCCTGAAGGAAGTCTGCGACATTGTGTTCATTTCCATCCCTCTGAAACGTGCAGTTACACAGTGTGGCCACAAGGGGCCCCAGTTTCATTGCGAATGACCGAGTGGCACACACGTCTCGTGGAGCAGCTGAGATCGCCAGAGCGTTTCGGGCGTACGTCCACGGGAAATCACGCTCTGCTGCAGGTCACTTGCATTGTTTGCATAATATTCCAGATGATTCTTGATTATTTTATTTGATTACTCATGACCGAATGCACTTTAGAGCGTAGTACTTGGCTGTATTTGCCGGAATAGTTTGACTCAAGAGTATTGCATTGACTCGGACTCCCAGTTTGACCCTATAACTTTCTGCTTATCAGTCTGGGATTAAAACTCTCCCAGAAGCCAGCGTGTTGTGTGCACAATTTTAGCATTTTAAGGATTTACCTTTAAGTTCTAGGATGAATACTGATGTCACAGTTATTGTCATCAGTATGATCGGTGATATGAAATAATATCTTTCTGTGGTTGATGGTTTGTATTGTTTTTAAATGAAGGTACAGGTACTAAGCTCATTGGCTGGTCCTGTCCACATTCTGACCAATAGCTGGCTGGTCTGTGTTACACCAGGCCCCTGTCTTTCAGCCTCAGGCTTTAATGTACTCACATTCTCCCGCTCTCTCCTGACACTGGTTTCCCTGACAACCAAGGACAGGCTTATCAGTGCTGATGAACAAAAGAGAAAGGTGTGTGTCAGTGCATGTCAGTGCCTGTCTGTGTGCGTGTATAAGCTTGGTATTGTTCCCCTCTGATGCTGGGAAATGATGTTCACCGTATGGGACTGCTATCCACAGAGAAGGCATGTGACTAAAGCAATGCATCATGGGAGTGTGCTACACACCCGTCCCCTGAAAAATGAGACAGACCCCGGCTCTGTACTAACAGACTGGACAAACCATGTACTCATTCCAGCATGGCACACACTCAACATTACTGTAACACTATAGCAGCTGTAACATTCTCACATGGTTACTGTAACGCTGCAGCAGCTGTAACATTCTCACATGGTTACTGTAAGGCTGCAGCAGCTGTAACATTCTCACATGGTTACTGTAACACTGTAGCAGTGCTGTAACATTCTCACATGGTTACTGTAACGCTGTAGCAGTGCTGTAACATTCTCACATGGTTACTGTAATGCTGTAGCAGTGCTGTAACATTCTCACATGGTTACTGTAACACTGTAGCAGCTGTAACATTCTCACATGGTTACTGTAACGCTGTAGCAGTGCTGTAACATTCTCACATGGTTACTGTAACGCTGTAGCAGTGCTGTAACATTCTCACATGGTTACTGTAACGCTGTAGCAGTGCTGTAACATTCTCACATGGTTACTGTAACGCTGTAGCAGCGCTGTAACATTCTCACATGGTTACTGTAACGCTGTAGCAGCGCTGTAACATTCTCACATGGTTACTGTAACGCTGTAGCAGTGCTGTAACATTCTCACATGGTTACTGTAATGCTGTAGCAGCTGTAACATTCTCACATGGTTACTGTAACGCTGTAGCAGTGCTGTAACATTCTCACATAGTTACTGTAACGCTGTAGCAGCGCTGTAACATTCTCACATGGTTACTGTAACGCTGTAGCAGTGCTGTAACATTCTCACATGGTTACTGTAACGCTGTAGCAGTGCTGTAACATTCTCACATGGTTACTGTAACGCTGTAGCAGTGCTGTAACATTCTCACATGGTTACTGTAACGCTGTAGCAGTGCTGTAACATTCTCACATGGTTACTGTAATGCTGTAGCAGCTGTAACATTCTCACATGGTTACTGTAACGCTGTAGCAGCGCTGTAACATTCTCACATGGTTACTGTAACGCTGTAGCAGTGCTGTAACATTCTCACATGGTTACTGTAACGCTGTAGCAGTGCTGTAACTTTCTCGCTTGGTTACTATAAAGCCAGTGAAGTGTTGGGGTCAGCTGTAATGTGTTGAAATGTGGCTGCAGGCTGAGGAAGTGCATGAGTGTGTGAAAGGTCAGTCAGGACTTCAGGCTGAATTATGCTCTGTGTGATTTAGTGGCGCCCCCTGCAGATATCCAGGGTGTACTGCAGGTGAGGGGCTCATGTAAATCTCCGTGTTCAGCGCATAATTACCCACCCGCCTCAGGGTCTGTGTGTCAGAGCGGAGGCTGAAGCGGCCGCACCCCCCCCCCCCCCCCCCCGCAACTCTCCTTTTTGACATTCAGTTGGTCTGAGCAGGTGTTGTCATCACTGTTCACACACACGCACATGCACACGTGTACATGTGTATGGATATACAGTACCGCACGCACACACAAGCCCATGCTAACCCCCCCTCCCCCTGCGCCCTGCCTGTGTACAGTGACAGGTGGTCTAATCCAAAAGGACGGGTGAGCGCATCAGTAAATAAACTATCCATTAGCATCGGCGCTATAGCGCTGCATCACCCCACTAACCCACTAATCTGCCTGCACTCGTCTCCTGAGCTAAGGGGCTAATCTGCCTGCACTCGTCTCCTGAGCTAAGGGGCTAATCTGCCTGCACTCGTCTCCTGAGCTAAGGGGCTAATCTGCCTCCACTCGTCTCCTGAGCTAAGGGGCTAATCTGTCTCCACTCGTCTCCTGAGCTAAGGGGCTAATCTGCCTGCACTCGTCTCCTGAGCTAAGGGGCTAATCTGCCTCCACTCGTCTCCTGAGCTAAGGGGCTAATCTGCCTGCACTCGTCTCCTGAGCTAAGGGGCTAATCTGCCTCCACTCGTCTCCTGAGCTAAGGGGCTAATCTGCCTCCACTCGTCTCCTGAGCTAAGGGGCTAATCTGCCTCCACTCGTCTCCTGAGCTAAGGGGCTAATCTGCCTGCACTCGTCTCCTGGCTAAGGGCTAATCTGCCTGCACTCGTCTCCTGAGCTAAGGGGCTAATCTGCCTCCACTCGTCTCCTGAGCTAAGGGGCTAATCTGCCTGCACTCGTCTCCTGAGCTAAGGGCTAATCTGCCTGCACTCGTCTCCTGAGCTAAGGGCTAATCTCCTCCACTCGTCTCCTAGCTAAGGGGCTAATCTGCCTGCACTCGTCTCCTGAGCTAAGGGGCTAATCTGCCTCCACTCGGCTCCTGAGCTAAGGGGCTAATCTGCCTCCACTCGTCTCCTGAGCTAAGGGGCTAATCTGCCTGCACTCGGCTCCTGAGCTAAGGGGCTAATCTGCCTCCACTCGTCTCCTGAGCTAAAGGGCTAATCTGCCTGCACTCGTCTCCTGAGCTAAGGGGCTAATCTGCCTCCACTCGTCTCCTGAGCTAAGGGGCTAATCTGCCTGCACTCGTCTCCTGAGCTAAGGGGCTAATCTGCCTGCACTCGTCTCCTGAGCTAAGGGGCTAATCTGCCTCCACTCGTCTCCTGAGCTAAGGGGCTAATCTGCCTGCACTCGTCTCCTGAGCTAAGGGGGTTTATCCGTCACAGCCCCGCTGCTGAAAGGCTGCCTCTGTCTCTGCGGCCTGCGCAACGCGCCGCGTGCTCCTGATGAGGGCGGCTGATTAAAAAAGCCGCTTCGGCAGGCGGTTCTTACACACACGCACACCCTCGCTGTGTGACTGTGGGTGTGTGGGTGTGTGACTGTGACTGTGTGTGTGTGTGTGAGTGAGAGACTGTGTGTGTGTGAGACTGTGTGGGTGTGTGACTGTGACTGTGTGTGTATGTGTGACTGCATGCGTGTTCTGAC